>NC_053022.1:2202223-2376642 GCF_003073215.2 Triticum urartu | reverse complement strand
ATGGGATTTATTGGAAAGAATTAAACGCAACTTTGAAGATTGGGAACTCGACAAAGGTAAGGAGTCAGGTATAAACGTTTAGTTTTATTGTGTTAAATCTTTTATGGATATCGATGCTTTTCGTGATTTTAGCACTAAATATGGACTTGACTCTGAGATAGTAGCTTCTTTTTGTGAATCATTTGCTACTCATGTTGATCTCCCTAAGGAGAATTGGTTTAAATGTCATCCTCCCATTGAAGTAAAACTAGTATAACCTATTAAAGTTGAAGAAGAAACTATTACTTATAATGTTGATCCCGTTGTTCCTACTGCTTATATTGAGAAACCACCTTTACCTGTTAGGATAAAGGATCATGCTAAAGCTTCAACTGTGGTTCATAAGAGTTATACTAGAACACCTACACCCCCTGAACAAATTAAAGTTGAACCTATTATTCCTATGGTTAAAGATCTCTTGGTCGGTAATATTGATGGGCATGTTATTTATTTCTGTGATGAAGCTTCTAGAATTGCCAAACCCAATGATAAAGATAAGCGTACACCTGTTGTTGGCATGCCTATTGTTTCTGTTAAATAGGAGATCATTGTTATCAAGGCCTATGTGACGTGGGTGCTAGTGTGAGTGAAATTCCTTTTACATTATATCAAGAAATTATGAACGATATTACACCTGCTAAGATAGAAGATATTAACTATTAAGCTTGCTAATAGAGATACTATTTGACCAATTGGGATTGTCAGAGATGTTGAAGTGTTGTATGGAAAAATAAAATACCCTACTGACTTTCTTGTTCTTGGTTCCCCACAAGATGACTTTTGTCCCCTTATATTTCGTAGACCTTTCTTGAACATTGTCAATGCTAAGATATACTGCAAGAAAGATATTGTTATTGTCGGTTTTGGGGATGTGTCTCATGATTTTAATTTCTCTAAATTTCATAGACAACCCCATGATAAAGAATTGCCTAGTAAGGATGAAATTATTGGTCTTGCTTCTATTGATGTGCCTCCTACCGATCCTTTAGAACAATATTTACTAGACCATAAAAATGATATGGTTATGAATGAAAGAAAGGAATTAGATGAAATATTCTTTAACCAAATGCCTGTTTTGAAACACAATTTGCCTATTAAAATCCATGGGTATCCTCATCCACCGAAGGGTGACCCCGTGTTTGGGCTTAAACAATTACCTGATACTTTGAAATATGCTTATCTTGATGAAAAGAAGATATATCCTGTTATTATTAGTGCTAACCTTTTCAGAGCATGAAGAAAGGAGACTATTGAAAACTCTGAAGAAGCACCGTTCTACTATTGGATATACGCTTGATGATCTTAAGGGAATTAGCCCCACTCCATGTCAGCACAAAATTAATATGGAGCCTGATGTAAAACCAGTTGTTGATCACCAATGACAGTTAAATCTAAAAATGAAAGAAGTGGTAAGAAATGAAATATTAAAGCTTCTAGAGGCAGGTATAATTTATCCTATTGCTGATAGTAGATGGGTAAGTCATGTTCATTGTGTCCCTAAGAAGGGAGGTATTACTATTGTTCCTAATGATAAGAATGAATTGACCCAACAAAGAATTATTACAGGTTATAGAATGGTAATTCATTTTCCCAAATTGAACAAAGCTACTAGAAAAGATCATTACCCTCTACATTTTATTGATCAAATGCTAGAAAGACTGTCCAAACATACATATTTTTGCGTTCTATATGGTTATTCTGGGTTTTCTCAAATACCTGTGTCAAAAGAGGGTCAAGAAAAGACCACTTTTACTTGCCCTTTCGGTACTTTTGCTTATAGACATATGCCTTTTGGTTTATGCAATGCACCTGCTAATTTTCAAAGATGTACGACTGCTATATTCTCTTACTTTTGTGAAAAGATTTTTGAGGTTTTCATGGATGATTTCTCCATTTATGGAACTTCTTTTCATGATTGCTTAAGCAACCTTGATCGAGTTTTCCAAAGATGTGAAGAAACTAATCTTGTCTTGAATTGGGAGAAGTGCCATGATAACACACAAGTATTGGGGATCGCAATAGTTTTCGAGGGCAGAGTATTCAACGCAAATTTATTGATTTGACACAAAGGGAGCCAAAGAATATTCTCAAGTATTAGTAGCTGAGTTGTCAATTAAACCACACCTGAAAGACTTAATATCTACAGCAAAGTATTTTGTAGCAAAGTAGTATGGAAGTAACAGTAACGGTGGCAAAAGTAACAATAGCAGTTTTGTAACAATCGTAACAGTGGCAACGGAAAAGTAACTTAGCAAAGATCAATATGAAACGAACTCGTAGGAAATGTATCAATGATGTATAATTATGTCGGATGGCATTCATCATGCAACAGTTATAACCTAGGGTGACACAGGACTAGCTCGAATTCATCAATATAATGTAGGCATGTATTCCGAATATAGTCATACGTGCTTATGAAAGAACTTGCATGGCATCTTTTGTCCTACCCTCCCATGGCAGCGGGGTCTTAATGGAAACTAAGGGATATTAAGGCCTCCTTTTAATAGAGAACCGGAATAGAGCATTATCACTTAGTGAATACATGAACTCCTCAAACTACGGTCATCACCGGGAAGTGTCCCGACTATTGTCACTCTGGGGTTGCCAAATCATAACACGTAGTAGGTGACTATAACTTGCAAGATAGGATCAAGAACACAAATATATTCATGAAAGCATAATAGGTTCAGATAGTAAATCATGGCATTCGGACCCTAGTGACAAGCATTAAGCATAGCAAAGTCATAGCAACATCAATCTCATAACATAGTGGATACTAGGGATCAAACCCTAACAAAACTAACTTGGTTACATGATAAATCTCATCCAACCCATCACCGTCCAGCAAGCCTATGATGGAATTACTGACACACGGCGGTGAGCATCTTGAAATTGGTGATGGAGGAAGCTTGGTGATGATGATGGCGACAATTTCCCCTCACCAGAGCCCCGAACGGACTCCAGATCTTGCCTCCCGATGAAGAATAGGGGGTGATGGTGGCTCCGTATCATAAAACGTGATGAATCCTTCTCTCTTATTTTTTCTCCCCGGACGTGAATATATAGAGTTGGAGTTGAGGTCGGTGGAGCTTCGTGGGACCCACAAGGCAGGGGGCGCGCCCTCCACCCTTGTGGACAGCCCATGGGTCCCCTTCTATTGATTCTTTCCCCAATATTTTTTATTAATTCCAAAAATATTCTCCGTGAAGTTTCAGGTCATTTCAAGAACTTTTATTTCTACACAAAATAACACCATGGCAATTCTGCTAAAAACAGTGTCAGCCCGGATTAGTTCCATTCAAATCATGTAAATTAGAGTCCAAAACAAGGGCAAAAGAGTTTGGAAAAGTAGATATGATGGAGATGTATCATACCACTTTATATTTAATGAAAGTATTGTCTTGTGGCATAAAATTTCTGAAAGAGGTATTGAAGTTGATAAAGCTAAAGTAAATGCTATTGAAAAGATGTCGTTTCCTAAAGATATCAAAGGTATAACAAGTTTCCATGGTCATGTTGTTTTCAATAGGAGATTTATTAAAGACTTCTCTAAAATTTCTAGGCCTTTTACTAATCTTCTGCAAAAAGATGTCTCATTTTTTGATGATGATTGTGTAGAAGCATTTGAAATACTTAAGAAAGCCTTGATTTCTGCACCTATTGTTCAACCACCTGATTGGAATTTACCCTTTGGAATTATGTGTGATGCTAGTGATTATGATGTTGGTGCTGGTCTAGGACAAAGAGTTGATAAGAAATTGAATGTTATTCATTATGCTAGTAAAACTCTAGACAGTGCCTAGAGAAATTATGCTACTACTAAAAAAGAATTCTTAGCAGTTGTTTTTTCTTGTGACAAGTTCAGATCTTATATTGTTGATTCCAAAGTAACTGTTCACATTGATCATGCTGCTATTAAATATCTTATGGAAAAGAAAGGTGCTAAACCTAGACTTATTAGATGGGTTCTCTTGCTACAAGAATTTGATTTGCATATTATTGATAGAAGGGGAGCTGAGAACCCCGTTGTAGACAACTTGTCTAGGTTAGAAAATGTTCTTGATGACCCATTGCCTATTGATGATAGCTTTCCTGATGAACAATTAGCTATCATAAATGCTTCTCGGAATACTCCACGGTATGCTGATTATGCTAATTACATTGTTGCTAAATTTATACCACCTAGTTTCACATACCAGCAAAAGAAAACATTTTTCTATGATTTAAGACATTAATTTTGGGATGACCCACACCTTTATAAAGGAGTAGATGGTGTTATTAGACATTGTGTACCTGAGCATGAACAGGAACAAATCCTACTCAAGTGCCACTCCGAGGCCTACAGAGGACACCATGTTGGAGATAGAACTGCACACAAGGTATTGCAATCTGGTTTTTATTGGCCTACTCTCTTCAAGGATGCTCATAAGTATGTCTTGTCTTGTGATGAATGCCAGAGAATTGGCAATATTAGTAGACGTCGGGAAATTCCTATGAATTATTCACTTATTATCGAACCATATGATGTTTGGGGCTTTGATTATATGAGGCATTTTCCTTCCTCTATTGGGTATACACATATTTTAGTTGCTGTTGATTACTTTACTAAGTGGGTAGAAGCTATTCCAACTAGTAGTGCTGATCATAACACTTCTATTATAAGATGCTTAAAGAAGTTATTTTTCTGAGGTTTGGAGTCCCTAGATATTTGATGACTGATGGTGGTTCACATTTTATTCATGGTGATTTCCGAAAATTTCCTGCTAAGTATGATGTTAATCATAGAATTGCATCTTCTTATCACCCTCAGTCTAGTGGTCAAGTAGAATTGAGCAATAGAGAAATTAAATTGATCTTGCAAAAGACCGTTAATAGATCTAGAAAGAATTGGTCTAAGAAACTTGATGATGCATTATGGGCTTATAAAACTGCCTATAAAAACCCTATGGTTATGTCTCCGTATAAAATGGTTTATGGAAAAGCATGTCACTTACCTCTTGAACTAGAGCACAAAGCTTATTGGGTGATCAAAGAGCTCAACTATGATTTCAAACTTGCCGGTGAGAACAGGTTATTTGACATAAGCTCGCTTGATGAATGGAGAACCCAAGCCTATGAGAATGCCAAGTTGTTTAAAGAAAAGGTTAAAAGATGGCATGACAAAAGGATACAAAAGCACGAGTTTAATGTAGGTGATCATGTTTTCCTATACAACTCTCGTTTAAGATTTTTTGCAGGAAAGCTTTTCTCCAAATGGGAAGGCCCCTACATCGTCGAGGAGGTTTATCGCTCCGGTGCCATCAAAATCAACAACATCGAAGGCACTAACACGGAGGTGGTAAACAGTCAAAGAATCAAACAATATAGTTCAGGCACTCCCATAAATGTTGAGATAAATATTATTAATACCATAACACCGGGGGAGTACATAAGGGATACTTTCCAGAACCTCTCAGACTCCGAAAAGGAATAGGTATGTGGTACGGTAAGTAAACCGACTCCAAAACATTTCCAATGGCAATTTTTCTCCGTTTTGGAATATTTAAAAAATTAGGAAAATTAAAAGTAGTCCGAAGAGCGCACGAGGAGGCGGAAAGACAGGAGGGCGTGCCCTACCCCCTGGGCATGCCCCCACCCTTATGACCACCTCGTGTGCCCTCCGGACTCCGTTTTCTTGCACAATACTTCTTTTGGTTGGTAAAAAATCATTATGTAATCTCCCGAAGGTTTTAACCACCGTACCACGACAAAATCCTCTGTTCTTGTTTCGAGCTGTTTTTCTGACAGATCTAGATCACCATGACGTCTCCAAGCACCCCCAAGGACAAGTTTTTCGAGAAGGTCATCAACCCCGGCCTTGCGGAGGTGCTGCAACACCCTCAAACCATTGCGATGCGTGAGGGGGTGCTGCACATCTGTGATGTTGAAGGGCCAAAGAAGACCGGAAGCGTGGAGACAAGACTCGAAGCAATGGAGCAGCAAGTTTTCAAGTGTCAAGGGATGGTGGAACGTGGACTCAATGCCAATCACTTGATGATCACGGAATTTACCAATAATCAAAAGATGGATGCCAAGAACATTGGGGGGGCCATCTTCAAGCTTCACAAGAAAATCGAGCACCTCCAAGCCCAGATCTATGACCCGCAAAACCAAAACTGTGAGTATAAATACATATTTAAGAGGATGAGTTTGGATACAAATTTGAGGATCTCGGAGACTCGTTCATCCTTCTTTGATGGTGAGCCTATGCCCTGGAAGATGGATGACAATCCTACAACGTCAACCACTTTACCATCACCACCTCCGAAGAAAGAGACATAAATACATGGGTATGGGCACTCCCCTTGGCAACTGCCAAGCTTGGGGGAGGTGCCCCGGTATCGTATCACCATCACATCTTTACCTTTATTGTTTTTCTTAGTTCAATCCTTTTGGTTATATTTTGATCTAGTAGAATAAAGTTTTTAGAATGATCTAGCTTTGAGTTTTGTTTTGAGATCTATCTATGTAATTGAGTGTGTGAGTTATATAATAAAGAGTAGTTTTGAGTTGAGAGCTTTGCTTTCTTGCTATGATCTTGAGGGAATAAAATAATAATAATAATAATAATAAATAAAAAGATCATATAATGATCTTATGGAGAGTGATGACTTCACATATGAAGAGTATGATGAATAAAAGTTGTTGAGAGTTGAAAAACATAGTTTTGGTCATTGTTGCAATTAATAGGAAGTAATAAAGAAAGAGAGGCTTCACATATAAATATACTATCTTGGACATCTTTTGTAATTGTGAGCACTCATTAAAATATGCCATGCTAAAAATTTGATGTTGGACAAGGAAGACAACATAATGGGTTATGTTTTCTTATATCCGGATAGAAGTTATATTGTCATGGATCCTCCAACATGTTGATCTTGCTATTCTCTCTTATGCTAGCCAAATCCTTTGCACCAAGTAGAGATACTACTTGTGCTTCCAAACATCCCTTGAACCAGTTTTGACATGAGAGTCCACCATACCTACCTATGGATTGAGTAAGATCCTTCAAGTAAGTTGTCATCGGTGCAAGCAATAAAAATTGCTCTCTAAATATGTATGATCTATTAGTGTGAAGAAAATAAGCTTTATACGAACTTGTGGTATGGAAGAAATAAAAGCGACAGACTGCATAATAAAGTTCTTTATCACAAGAGGCAATATAAAGTGACGTTCTTTTGCATTCAGATTTTGTGCATCCAACCATAAAAGCGCATGACAACCTCTGCTTCCCTCTATGAAGGGCCTATCTTTTACTTTTTCTTCTACCCTTATACAAGAGTTGTGGTGATCTTCACCTTTCCTTTTTACACTTTTTTCTTTTTGGCAAGAGCTATGTGTTGGAGAAAAGATCCAGATATATATATATCCACTCGGATGTAGGTTGTCATAAAGTATTATTGTTGACATTACCCTTGAGGTAAAAGGTTGGGAGGCGAAACTATAAGCCCCTATATTTCTCTGTGTCCGATTGAAGCTTTGAACCCATAAGTATCGTGTGAGTGTTAGCAATTGTGAAAGACTAAATGATAGTTGAGTATGTGGACTTGCTGAAAAGCTCTTGTATTGACTCTTTCCAAAGTTATGATAAATTGCAATTACTTCAATGACTGAGATCATAGTTTGTTAGTCTTCAATGAAGTTTCTGATTCATACTTTACCTTGTGAACGAATTGTTACTTTAGCATAAGAAATCATATGACAATATATGTTGATTTTCTAAAGATGATCATGATGCCCTCATCTCCGTATATTATTTTATCCAAACCTCTATCTCTAAACATGCGGACATATTTCTCGATTTCGGCTTTCGCGTGAGGACAACCGAGGTCTAAGCTTGGGGGAGTTGATATGTCCATTCTGCATCATGCTTTTATATTGATATTTATTGCATTGTGGTATGTTATTACACATTATAGCACAATACTTATGCCTTTTCTCTCTTATTTCACAAGGTTTACATGAAGAGGGAGAATGCCGACAGCTGGAATTCTAGACTAGAAAAGAAGCAAATCTAAGAGACCTATTCTGCACAACTCCAAAAGTCCTGAAACTTCACAAAGAATTAATTTGGAATATATAAAAAATATTGGGCGAAGAAAGCACCTAAGGGGACCCACCAGGCAGCCTCAAGGGTGGGGGGCGCTCCCCCTGCCTAGCCGCCCACCTAGCATGCCCCCGGTGCCCATCTTCTGCTATATGAAGGGTTTTTACCTGGCAAAAAATAGGGAGAATCTTTCAGGACGAAGCGCCGCTATCTCGAGGCAGAACTTGGGCAGAACCAATCTAGGGCTCCGGCAGAGCTGTTTTGCCGGGGAAACATCCCTCCCGGTGGGGGAAATCATCATTATCGTCATCACCAACGATCCTCTCATCTAGAGGGGGTCAATCTCCATCAACATCTTCACCAGAACCATCTCCTCTCAAACCCTAGTTCATCTCTTGTATCCGATCTTTGTCACAAAATGTCAGATTGGTACCTGTGGGTTGCTAGTAGTGTTGATTACTCCTTGTAGTTGATGCTAGCTGGTTTATTTGGTGGAAGATCATATGTTCAGATCCTTAATGATAATTAATAATCCTCTGATTATGAACATTAATTTGCTTTGTGAGTAGTTATGTTTGTTCCTGGGGACATGGGAGAAGTCTTGTTATAAGTAATCATGTGAATTTGGTATTCGTTCGATATTTTGATGAGATGTATGTTGCCTCTCCTCTAGTGGTGTTATGTGAACGTCGACTACATGACACTTCAACATGATTTGTGCCTAGGGGAGGCATTGGGAAGTAATAAGTAGATGATGGGTTGCTAGAGTGACAGAAGCTTAAACCCTAGTTTATGTGTTGCTTCGTAAGGGGCTGATTTGGATCCATATGTTTCATGCTATGGTAAGGTTTATCTTAATTCTTCTTTCGTAGTTGCGGATGCTTGTGAGAGGGGTTAATCATAAGTTCGGCTTGTCCAAGGAAGGACAACACCCAAGCACCGGTCCACCCACATATCAAATTATCAAAGTAACGAACGTGAATCATATGAGCATGATGAAAACTAGCTTGACAGTAATTCCCATGTGTCCTCGGGAGCGTTTCTCTTTATATAATATTTCGTCCAGGCTTGTCCTTTGCTACAAAAAGTATTGGGCCACCTTGCTGCACCATAGTTACTTTTATTACTTTTTCCCCGTTATGAATTATCTTATCACACAACTCTCTGTTACCAATAATCTCAGTCTTTGCAGAGAATACCTTGCTGAAAACCATTTGTCATTTCCTTCTGCTCCTGTTGGGTTCGACACTCTTACTTATCGAAAGGACTACCATAGATCCCCTATACTTGTGAGTCATCAAGACTCTTTTCTGGTGCTGTTGCCGGGGAGTGAAGCGCCTTCGGTAAGTGGAATTTGGTAAGGAAACATTTATATAGTGTGCTGAAATTTACTGTCACTTGTTACTATGGAAAATAATCCTTTGCGGGGTTTGTTCGAGGTATCTTCACCCCGACGGGAAGAGAAAATAGTTGCCCCGCAACCTACTCCACCTACTGAAAATAATTATTATGAAATTCCTCCGAGTATGATAGAGAAACTGCTAGCTAATCCTTATACGGGGGATGGAACATTACATCCTGATATGCATCTAATCTATGTGGATGAAGTTTGTGGATTATTTAAGCTTGTAGGTTTGCCCGAGGATGAAGTCAAGAAGAAGGTCTTCCCTTTATCTTTGAAGGAGAAGGCATTGACATGGTATAGGCTATGCGATGATATTCGGACTTGGAACTGCAATCGGTGGAAATTGGAATTTCATCAGAAGTTTTATCCTATGCATCTAGTTCATCGTGATCGGAATTACATATATAATTTTTGGCCTCGTGAAGGATAAAGTATCGCTCAAGCTTGGGGGAGACTTAAGTCAATTTTATATTCATGCCCCAATCATGAGCTCTCAAGAGAAATTATTATTCAGAATTTTTATGCTCAGCTTTCTCGTAATGATCAATCCATGCTCGTGCTTCTTTTATAAAGAAGACTATTGAATTCAAATGAGATTTATTGGAAATAATTAGACGCAACTCTGAAGATTGGGAACTCGACGAAGGTAAGGAGTCAGGTATAAACCTTAAGTTTTATTGTGTTAAATCTTTTATGGATACCGATGCTTTTCGTGATTTTAGCACTAAATATGGACTTGACTATGAGATAGTAGCTTCTTTTTGTGTATCATTTGCTACTCATGTTGATCTGCCTAAGGAGAAGTGGTTTAAATATCATCCTCCCATTGAACTAAATTTAACACGACACTATTGTTGTTCTATGTTGACACCAGAAAAAAATTTGGAAGCAAGAAGAGGCGACGGATATAGTTTTATCCACAAAGGTGACACATTTCCCTACCGGAACCATGAGGCTTCTTGTGAGAAGCTTATACCATAACCTGCCCCAAATGGGACAATATTTTTTACCCTAGCATATTGATGCCATTCTATGATAGCATGCCAAGGTTCATGAATTTCAGACGGGTTTAGGATTTACTAGAATTACGAAAGCAATTACCTGAACGTTTGCCGGAGAGCCACGGTGTCACGGTGTTCGTAATTCATCCCCATTTATTGCATGGGACATAACCATAAACCCATGGACACATATTTGATTTTACAACCCATTTTGGTGCAGCAGAGCATGTGCATGTAATTTGATTTTGAATTGTGCATCTGAAATGGCTAGAAAACCAAGTTAATGTATAAAAATGTCGAAATGAACCCTGAATAATTCCAATTTTTTGATGACACACCTATAGTTGAATGTTCACCGCAGTTAAAATCTCTAGCAATTCAAACACCCTCCTTTGCTGCTGTGACCCCATTATGTAATTCAAATCAAGATGAAGAATCAAGTAGATCGCAAACAGTTTATTATCACCAACTGTGTGAGATGTAGTAATAAATATCTTGGAGCACCGCGGAGTATAGTATGCATATGGCTTACGTGAGAAGGTGCGTCGGCTACAGTCCATAGCTGGCGTGTCAAGCACACTAGCTCGTCCCCAAATATCATTTCACTGTTCAATCATCGCTGGTGAAAGATAGGGACATGGACCCACATCGTGAGGGCAACTTCGGCGGCCCACTCCGGCGAGAGCGCGGCCGCAGCCGCCATGTGCGTGCTAACAAGCTGCATGAGCGCGACCATAATCTACAACCGGATGGCCAAGGTAGCCCAAACAGCCGTTGTTGCTTCTCAGGTGGTGGTAGCAACATCTGCCTCGGGGATAGCAACTGGAGAGAGTGGCACAATAGCTGTCCATTCCACAGCGGCGGCTTTAGCCCTGATGGAGGCCGCCCATGCCCAGCTCATGGTGGTCAATGCACAAATCGAACGAAGCTTCTCCGACAACGGTTGGCAACCCACGACCGAAGAGTTGGCAATTGCCAAGAGCGTTCGAGCAGTCGTCCGTTCCTCCGCAGCATACCTTGTCACGATGGAGCCCGTCCAAGCCCAAATCATGGCCACCCAGACCCAGCTCGTGGCAGCCTTTTCCAAAGAGATGGCAGACACGAATGGCAAGATGCTTGCCAAGTATGGTGGGATGGATGCCATGCAGCCCCTTCCCCAGGAGATCGTCGGGCGTGAGTTGGACATGGAGGAGGCGGCAGAGATCGACGAGCACTAGCGATAGTAGTATCCTTTGTTTTGTTTAATTAAGAGCCCAGTATTTAATTTGTTAGAGTAATCTTTAGGTCAGCTAGCTCTGTTTAATTGCTGAACTTTCTCGATTAAGAAGTGTGGGTGTGTTGTAGTCTCCTTTGTGTACCCAAATTATGCAATGACGTGGATGACCACTTTAACTAGGGAAATTCGAACCAAAAAATTTCACTTTCAAACTCATCACACACGGGTTAAGCTATATGAATCATTTGTGATGTTCACATATCATACATAATGCTGAATAAGGGACCGTGTCCGATGACACTTTGCGCGCCAGTTTTTTCGCTGCACCGATCCAAATTTTTTGGCTTCTGCAGAAATATCTACCTCCCCGCCCCTCCCCCTTACCAAAAGCCACATTTCCCCAATTTTTCCTTCTTTTCCAAGTTGAAACCTTCACTCCTTGCTTGCAGCGCCGCCTCCTCGCCGGCAACCCTCCTTCATGCTGCTCGGCCTCGTCGATCCAGGCAGGTAATCCACAACCGACCCCCATCCTCCTCCTTCTCCCACATCCCACATGCCCCGACCACCGGCACGACACCTTCCACCCAAATCACAGACCCCTCTCCCAAATAAGTGCCGCCCTAAGCCATGGTGCATCGTAGTATAGCCAAGAGCTCAAGCATTTGGCAGCGAAAAAGCAAATCGTGGCTGCACGCACGGATGAGGTCGCGATGGCTGCCATTCGTGCCGACCCCCAGATCATGGAGGAGCACCTCGCCGTCGATGCCTCACGCGCCGACGCCGCGACGCGGTCGGCTGCTTTAAACGATAGTTCGTGGCGTTTTCTCGAGGCCACCGTCGGTGCTTTCGACGAAGACTATGAGGTGTTTTCTCAGCGTGCCCGTGCTTACCTCAACTCGAGAGCCAACAGGTTGGTGCCCAGAGCGGCTCAGGCAACTCACCACTATGAAGAGGGCACCCACGATGTGGAGGCCTCGCACTCTTCCACATCAAAGGAGCCAATCATCATCGTTACCTCCAAAGATGAGGAGTAGCTTGTATTATTAGCTCACTATAAGGACCTATGTTCAGTTTGCTAGCTACGCCGGTTAAGCATGCTCGGTTTACCAATTGCATGTGCTGCTCCTGCCTTTCCTTAATAAATTCTAGTGAATTGTCCTATCTACTTTTACCATGCAATATGTTGCTCTAGTGTATATGTTCTATATGTCGTGCAATGTGGTGCTCACTTATTAACTGTTTGGTTAATTATTTGTCGTGTTTAGTTAATTGTTTGGTTCAGTTCTGCAAATGTGATGTTCAATTCTTCAAGGTGCAATTTTGTATTGTCTTCCATGTGAGAAATAAATCGAATTTATCTTTACAAAATACATGAGAAACAAATACAATTGCTATATTTCCAAGTTGTCAAGCATGCTTGGTTTGGTTAACTGTCTGATCTTCTAGTATGTTATACATTGTGCAATGTGGTGCTCAGTTAATGTTTGGTTCATTTATTGTGGTGTTTAGTTAATTGTTTGGTTCAATTCTGCAATGCGATGTTCAATTGTTGTGGGTGCATTTTATTATTGTATACCATGTGAGAAATAAATCAAATTTGGCTGTAATAAATACATGAGAAACAAATACAATTGCTATATTTGCAAGTTGTTAAGCATGCTTGGTTTGGTTAACTGTCTGATCTTCTATTAGGAGTATGTTATATTGTGCAATGTAGTGCTTAGTTAATGTTTGGTTCATTTGTTGTGGTGTTTAGTTAACTTCTTGGTTCAATTCTGCAATGCGATGTCCAATTGT
The DNA here is from genome assembly GCF_003073215.2 of Triticum urartu. Taxonomy (NCBI): domain Eukaryota; kingdom Viridiplantae; phylum Streptophyta; class Magnoliopsida; order Poales; family Poaceae; genus Triticum; species Triticum urartu. The sequence goes on along the minus strand of NC_053022.1, from coordinate 2,363,098 downwards.
CGTGGGTAAAATTTTGTATTGTTGTGCATGTGAGGAATAAATCGAATTTGGTTGCACTTAATACATGAGAAACATATAAAATTGCTACATTTCCTAGTTCTTAATCATGCTTGGTTTGGATAAATGGGTTTTCCATGTGGCTTGAATTAATCTGATCAATCTGCAATGTGCTTATTTTTCATCAACATATTTTACTGATAGTATGCAAACCCTCACTTAACCTCATCAATAACTACCTTATATGTGTTGCGGGGAAACAATGGGAAGCACTGAGGTTTACAATCGAGGTTTGCACATGCATAGTCCTTTGTCTAATAGCACAATATTGTGCACTTGCAGGAACCATTCTAATATTTAGGTTTTTAACAATTTGGTCTTGCACATGTAGGTCCTGCTGTCAGAGGTTTTGACCCACTGTCCGACCCTTTTTGCATATGGGGAAATGAGTTGTCCATGAATATCAGTCAAGTCAAGAAACTCGGAAAGATTGTTAGGATAAAGAAATTAGCAAAAAAAACAACAAGATCTTTGTCTGCACAATGTAGAAGACATCGGTTCACTACGGGGTGGTACTAACTATTATACCATGGCTTTTTTATTACTTTGCCCCATTTCCAATATAGAGAAGATATTTATGCACATCCTTATTTTCAGGCCTTTCCAAAGAAGTTCTCTGATGATTACCTCTCAAACCACTTGTATGGTGAGGAGGCGAGGAAGGTATTCATACAACACCCACAGTTCAATATTGAAGTGTTCCTGAATAGGATGAAGGATGGATGGTCAATCATCCACAGGCACTGGCCTAAAGTTGCAAAGACCTTCAACATCAATGAAGGCTCATTATTCGCCTTCCGCTTCAGCAGTTTTCTAGATGAGATTCATCTATCTATGTACCATTTATGATGCTAATTTCGAAAGGTTATAGATGTTTCATGTGAAACTTGGTGCTGGTGTAGTTGTGTAATGGGGTAGTTGAGTGATGAAGCTATACGATGTTGTACTCTGATGTATTTCAATATGAAATCCCGCTTCCTTAATATGAAATGAAATATATTGTGTGCTTAATATGAAATGTTAATTAGATTAATAAGTGGATTATTAATAATAGAAAAATTAGCCTACTAATGGCCAATTAGCCTGCCAATTGGGGTTTTCTATTGCAAACGGTTATTGAGAAAATACCGTGGGTGATGACCTCGGGCAAAGCGCACAGTTTCTAGGAATAAACCATGTTGGATCAATGAAATATCACACACGACATCCTCTTGAAAACTGTTTGTGTTAGGCCACCTTGCGCAAACGTTTACCACATAAAAAGTGTGTGCGATGGCAGCCTTTGTCACACAGTTTTTTCTACACACCGTGTGTGATGCATTCAATAACGCAAACGGTAAAATTGTTAATATCGTCTGCAATGGTAATGCTACCACAAATGATTTAATGGGGACAATTGTGTGTGATGTACCTGCGAAAGGTAATGTTTTCCTTGGAGTGACTGTGTCAGATGTATATACGAACGGAAACGTACTTCTTGGATTAATTGTCTGGGATGTACATATTAACGGAAATGTATTCCTTGGATTGACTGTGTGGAATGTACATACGAACGGAAACGTTTCGCCGGGACTAACTGTGTGGGATGTACTTACGACCGGAAATGATTTGGCATGTACAATTGTATTTTTTAGCACAACTGTACGTATAACCGTATTTCATCGCTTGCCCATCGCACACGACCTCATTTTGCCGAGCGTGTGTGCCAGGAGGGCCTATCCCCGATGGTTTTTGGGTTGTGTGGGAAGGACCCCCTATCGCACACACTCACTCAGCGAGTCAGAATGCCATCGCGGAAAGGGGTTAAAAACCGTTTGTATAGCACCTCATTGTACCAGTGTGGAGTCTTCGGGTGGTGATTACCAAGCTAGGCCAAAAGCCTAAGCTTGGGGAAGTACGTATTCTCACTGACATTACATTCATGCATCACACATTCAGTCTAGTTGTTGGTGTTCATCGTTTTCACTATATATCCATGCTTAGATTTATTTTGCTTTCTTCTTTTGTGTTTGAGAAACTTTGAAAATCCAAAAAATTCTCGCTTCGTTTTGGTTTTTCTTTCCTGTTTAGTTAGTTCGTAATAGTAAAAGATAACACAAAAAGATTTCTCATTTATTCCTTTGCTTGTTGGGAGTTCTTCCGTGTAAATAGTTTTTCTCGCTTTTTATTTTTCTTCTTTAGTTTTTAGAAAAACCAAAAACTCCAAAAAATATTTTATTGTGTTTCTTTGAATTTCTTTTCTTTTTGTTGAGTCGTTGTATGGAGAAGACTATGCTAGAATTGTTGAGGGGCTCTCATATACCTTGTTGTTAATCTAACGAAGGGCCAATATTTCCGTGTCTTCTCCTTTGAATAAAATGTTTGCAGATTTCAGCTTTGTCCACGGCACACTTGCACTCTTATTATTTTCACATCATTCGATTGTGCAAGTGAAAGGCAATAATGACGATGACTTGATGAAGTGACTGTGACAAAGAAAAGTTGGTATGAACTCTTTGTGTTTGTGTTTTTGTTTTTGTAAATATGTTTAACTCAGTATCCTCAATTCAACATATTATGAGTAAACATGTTTATGATAACAATTAGACATTATAGTTGCTCATGCCATGCTTAAGTAGCTAGGAGTGTATAATGATTTATCTTGAGTGTCAACATCCATTAAAATGGTTATGATGTAATATGTTAGTATGGTATCCTCCTCTGATTAATTCAAGTGGCTTGACTTGGCACATGTTCACACATGTAGTTGATTCAAAACCAATGCAACCTTCGTGATATTTATGTTCATGATGTTTATATCCTACTTATGCTAGTATTCAATGTTAATTATTCGCAATGCATGATTATGACCGTTATCTCTCTCTAGGTGGTCACTTCTCAATCTATTTGTTAGCCTTCGCCTGCACTAAGAGGAAATACTGCTTGTGCATCCAAAATCCTTAAAACCAAAGTTATTACAGATGAGTCCACCATATCTACCTATATACAGTATTGCCCCGCCATTCCAAGTAAATTTGCATGTGCCATCTCTAATCATTCAAATAATCATCTATTTTGTGTGGCCCTATTGCTCATGGTGGGTGTTTATTCACTTTTCATTGCATGAGATAGGCTGGTAATTGGGTTGCCCAGTCCTGTAAATAGAAATAAAGAAAAATATAATAAAACAAACTCCCCGAAAACTTGATTGTTTGGAGGGCACCCATGGATTTGGCTAGCCATAGCTTGCGTTTGTATGGTTGAGGGGGAGTAAAAATTTCATTTCCGCATGGGAACCACCTATAATGCATTTAGCATGGAAGATATTAAAATCCTTTATCATGACATTGACAAAAAAGCACACCACTCAAAATGTATTCATCACTATTTTAAGCTTTGAGCTCTAGCACCGTTGCATATCTATGCTTCCCTCTGTGAAGGGCCTATCTATTTACTTTCATGTTATTTTCTTTTATTGTTGAGTCATCACCTTCGCATTCAAATCACCAATTTGGAGAGCGCTATTGTCATTCTTTAGTTTAACATACATTGAGTCTAGTTAATGTTGGATGTGAGCATGATTGGATCTCTTCTACCCTGAATTACAATGTTTACTCGTTGCTTGAACTTCAGAGGAGATCTGCATTTATGCTTTGCGGTCTCAGAAAGGGCTAGCGAGATACCATGTTATCATATTACATCATGATTATTTTTACAAATTGTTGGCATCTCAGATATGTTATTATTGCTCGCTAGTTGATTATGCCATTGATATGAGTAAATGTGAGGTCAAAGTGTTATCATTCATATGGTTAGTTCATGATCTTTGCTGAAAACTTGGTTACTATTTAAGGTTATATACAGATACAAGAACAAAAGAGTTCGTAAAAGTTTTTCTTTATCACTTTCAGTTTGTCAATTGAATTGCTTGAGCACAAACATTGAGTTAAGCTTGGGGGAGTTGATATGTCTCCATCGTATCTACTTTCCCAAACACTTTTCTCTTGTTTTGGACTCTAATTTGCACAATTTGAATGAAACTAACTTGGACTGACGCTGTTTTCAGCAGAACTACCATGGTGTTATTTTTGTGCAGAAATAAAAGTTCTCAAAATCAGACAAAACTTTGCTGAGGTTTTTTATGGAACAAATAAAAAATACTGGAACAAAGATCCACCGAAGGGGGCCACTAGTTGCTCACAAGGCAACAGGGCGCGCCTACCCCCGGGAAGCGCCTTGATGCCTTGTGGGTCCCATAGGCGGTCATCTGACCTAATTCCAACTATATAAATTCCGTTTCCTCGAGAAAAAGAATAGGAGAAGAAGTTTTGTCGCATTTTACGATACGAACCCGCCGCCACCTCCCGTTCTTCATCGCGAGGGCTGTTCTGGAGTCCGTTCGAGGCTCTGGAGAGGGGGATTCATCACCATCATCACCGCCAACCCTTCTTCATCAACAATTCCATGATGATCACCGCAAGGAGTGAGTAATTCCTTCATAGGATTGCTGGGCGGTGATGGAGTTGGATGAGATTTGTCATGTAATCGAGTCAGTATGTTGGGGCTTGATCCCTACTATCCACTATGTTCTAAGATTGATGTTGCTATGACTTTGCTATGCTTAATGCTTGTCACTAGGGCCCGAGTGCCATGATTTCAGATCTGGACCTATTATGTTTTCATGAATATAAGTGTGTTCAGGATCCGATATTGCAAGTTGTATGCACCTATTATGTGTTATGATCCGTAGTCCCCAAGGTGACAATAATTGGGATTCACTCCGGTGATGACCGTAGTGTCAGAGTAAATGACCACGGGTAGCCTCATCGGCCCCTATGGTATTACAAGACATCGGGGCTAGCTGCGCCCCTCACACCTCCTGGACGAATGGTCGGCTTCTTAGGCCGGCTGGTTTAGTAGGCAGGCTGATAGAAGGTGGGGAGACCTCATAAGGCGTCCACGAGGGGGCCAACTCCTAGCAGGCGGCCCCTCGAGCCCTCAAAGTTTGCATCCACATAACTATGATGGGACGGGGCATGGCTACAGTGCGACCTGCCACCCTCGAATCTAGGGATGAGCGCAGCTACGGTTCGGGCATACCAAGCGGACGCCCCTCACCCGGTGGGGTACTATAGCCACGCTATCCGTGACATCACCTACGACCTAGGGAGCTACACTCCCATGACGGGCGGTCGGTATGGCCTGCAGGCAGCGGGCTCTACCTGTTCGCGAGCTACCAGAAGGCGGCGGCGAGGGTTGGCCGGCTCCTAGCAGGCGGCCCACCCTCCCCTCAAAGTCTATGCTACATTAATCAGAAGAGATGGGGTGTGGCTACAGTGATCGCCCGCCAGGTGGCGGGACTGTAGCCACGCTCTCCCCGACAAAGCCTCCATCATCAGTAGTAGGCTATAGTGAGAAGCAACCAACAAGACCCGCAAGCGGCGGGCTCGGCCTATCGGCCGAGTACACGATAGCCGGCGGGACCCACCAAGCGGTGGGCCCCAGCAGCCAGCGGAGAAGCGGCGCCTAGAGACGCTGACGGCCGGGTCCCACACCTGACCAGATTACCATTGTACCCCTAGGGGGTAGGCCTATATAAACCCCCCAGGCTTCCCCATGCAAGGGGTTCAGAACATTAGAGATTACACACACACACATAGAGAGAGAGAGGGGAGTAGAGCTAGCCTTGCCCTTCTTCCTCCTCTAGCCGAACAGCTGAAGGAGCAAACTTGTAGCTACTCTATTGACTATAGTCATCATGCGGAGACCCGCAGAGCAGGACTAGGGGTGTTATCTCCACAGAGAGCCACCAATCTGGGTAAGATTCGCAGGCGTACGCGGTCTCGCTCACTCCCGCTTCTAGAGCCCGACGACGTACTCTTGTCCCTCTCCATGATTAGCCACCTCCTAGCATATGTCGCTACACATCCCGACATTTGGCGCCCACCGTGGGGCAAGGTGCACCGTCGTCCGGAGACATGTTCTGGACGGGAACCCTTTTCCTTCCTGGCGAGCGCAGCCAGCCCGGCATGCCTGATGGCATTTGCGTCGACGCGCTGTGCGGCACAAAAGCCACCTGCGCCGCAGGATGTCTCACTGATCTCATCGGCGGGATCCGCCTCTCCAACAAGCCCGCACCCGACATGGGCGCAACCAGCTCTGAGAGCTACCTCATCAGCCTCCTTGGCAAGCTCCACATCGCCAACGAGCCTACCTCTGACCTGGAGTCCGTCGGCTCCACCGACCCGATGCTCGTCGACTTCGAGGCAGCCCCGATGCCTTCCCCATCAACCTGGTGATCATCGATGACCTGCTCCCTCCTACGACTAGCGACGCCAGCACCAGCACCGTCACGGAGGTGTTGGTCATTAGCCACGATGGAGCCTCCAATGGGGCCGCCCATGACCCGCTGAAGGCGGCAGTGCGGGGCTTGTCCACGCCCGCGGCGGAAACGCGGATGGAGCAAGGCTGGAAGCATTCCGCGTCTCGCTCCTCGACAGCGCCCAGAAGCTGGCGGCCATGAGGCTGGTGAGTCCAGTCGGCGCCAGTAGTCGAACGACAACAAGCGCAAGGCCTCACAACCGGCTTCCACCAGCCGGCAAGTGGCAATAGTTGAAGATCAGCAGTCGGAGGGTCAGCCCAGCCCCAAGCGCCAGAAGGGCGGCAAGCCCTCTTGGTTACCCACCTTCTCCTTCGAGCAAACCCTTGACGCTCCCTGCAAGTTCCACATCGGTGCGAAGCTGTCCAACCACACAAACCGGAAGTGCCACTGGCTTACCGGCATTGACAAGGGAGAAGGGCTGCCGCCTCCGCCTGCCGGCCCGCCGGCTCCGCCTCCTCAGCAGCCGGCGGTCCGCCCAGTCGGCGCAGTCCAAGATGAATTCCCCGAAGAACATGGAGCCTACATTGTCTTCATCAGCATGGCTCATGACAGGCACAGCCGGCGCCAGCAGCACCGTGAAGTGAATGCTGTCGCCTCTGAAGTCCCAGAGTTCATGCACTTGTCCGAGAATCCCATCAGCTAGAGCCGCGCCAACCACCCGGAAGTGATGCCTTCTCCTGGTACCTATGCTATGGTACTGGATGCCACCTTTTCAATGGAGAGTCGAGCCTGTCGCTTCTCCCGAATCCTGATAGATGGCGGTAGCAGCATCAACATCCTCTACCGCGAAACCATGGAGAAGCTGTGCATTGAGGAGAAGAAGCTGCATCCGAGTTGGACTGTCTTCCACGGCATTGTACCCGGCCTTTCCTGCTCACCAATCGGCAAGATCAAGATAGACGTCCTCTTTGAAGACAAAGATCACTTCCACCGCGAGCCAATCTGGTTCGAGGTGGTCGACCCAGAGAGCCCCTTGTCGGTTTCAAAACCGGCGGATCTCGGGTGGGGGGTCCCGAACTGTGCGTCTAAGGTCGATGGTAACAGGAGGCAGGGGAGACGATGTTTTACCCAGGTTCGGGCCCTCTTGATGGAGGTAATACCCTACGTCCTGCTTGATTGATATTGATGAGTATGAGGATTACAAGAGTTGATCTACCACAAGATCGTTGTTGCTAAACCCTAGAAGTCTAGCCTGTATGATTGTAATTGTTCTCTACGGACTAAACCCTCCAGTTTATATAGATATTGGAGGGGCATAGGGTTACACAAAGTCGATTACAGAGAAAGGAAATAATACATCCGGACACCATGCTTGCCATCCACGCAAAGGAGAGTCCCATCCGGACACGGGAGGAAGTCTTCTATCTTGTATCTTCATGGCCCAACAGTCTGGCCCATGTCACACAGGCTGGACGCCCGAGGATCCCTTAATCCAGGACTCCCTCAGTAGCTCTTGAACCAGGCTTCAATGACGAGGTGTCCAGCGCGCAGATAGTCTTCGGCATTGCAAGGCGGGTTCCTCCTCCGAATATTTCAAAGTAGTCCTTGAACACAAAGAACATGTCCGGCTCTGCAAAACAGGCTCCATAGAGAGTATAATATTTAACAAGTCCCATCTAATGACATTTTTGTAGTGAGACGCCACGTCTCCGCCCGTCACTATTTCGAACCATTTTTAGCCTCCCGTTCCACGTTTCGAGATGCGGTTTTTATTGGCACGTCTTGTCAAAGTAGAGACCGTGTCCCCTTATTGCAGGATTCTCATCAATATGGGCATGGGTAATCCAATCGTGTTGTTCGAGCTCCCTTGGGAATAGGCGACCATAAAGGCCCGTGAGGAGGCGTTCGTTATTCTTCACCTTTATAAAGGGGCACAGACCCATCCTTCCCCTTCCTCAACCTTCCCAACCTCAAGCTCTAGCGCCCATGATTCGATTTCTCCCATTGTTATCCCTCCCTCTAGTTATGTCCGGATCCATCTCCCAAGGTAGGTGGGCAGCCTCCTTGGTCACCGAGGAGGATATTGCAAAGCTTCGGAAGGCGAGGTACCTGACTGCGGAGATCCCCCATAGGCTCCCTACGAAAGGGCAGATCGTCCCCACACCAAAATCCGGCGAGAGGGTTGTATTCATCTCCCACTTCCTCTGTGGGTTAGGGTTCGCTCTTCACCCCTTCGCTCGCGGCCTCATGTTTTATTATGGGCTAGACTTTCACGATCTGGTTCCAGAATCTTTTCTTCACATGTCGGCATTTATCATTGTGTGTGAAGCCTTTCTCCGTGTCCCACCACACTTTGACCTATGGCAAAAGACTTTCAATGTGAAGCCAAAGCTAGTTAACGGGGAACAAGCGGAGTGCGGCGGTGCTATGGTGAGCAAGCTCGCCAGCACTGTCTGGCCAAAAGGCACATTCACGGAAACCTCCAACTTATGGCAACAGGAGTGGTTCTATATCACCGAACCCCGTGGCACCAAATGGGCAGCCGCACCTGCTATCGGTGTCAAAACCGGCGGATCTCGAGTAGGGGGTCACGAACTGTGTGTCTGAGGTTGATGGTACAGCAGACAAGGGACACGAAGTTTTACCCAGGTTCGGGCCCTCTTGATGGAGGTAATACCCTACGTCCTGCTTGATTAATATTGTTGAGTATGGGGGTTACAAGAGTTGATCTACCACGAGATCGTAATGGCTAAAACCCTAGAAGTCTAGCCTATGTGATTATGATTGCATCTACAGACTAAACCCTTTGGTTTATATAGACACCAGAGGGGACTAGGGTTGTATAAAGTCAGTTACCGAGAAAGGAATCTTCATATCCAGACGCCAAGCTTGTCATCCACCCTAGGAGAGTCCCATCCGGACACGGGAGAGGGTCTTCTATCTTATATCTTCACGGCCCATTAGTCCGGCCCATGTCCAACAGGTCGGACTTCCGAGGACCCCTTGATCCAGGACTCCCTCAGTTGCCCCTGAACCAGGCTTCAATGACGAGGTGTCTGGCACGCAGATTGTCTTCGGCATTGCAAGGCGGGGTTCCTCCTCTAAATACTCCAAAACAGCTCTCAAACAGAGAACGTGTCTGGCTCTGTAAAACAAACACCACATATATCCATAGAGAGTATAATATTTTATGAGTCCAATCCACTGACAACTTTTGTAGCGTGACATCATGTCATAGCCCGGTCATTATTTCGAACCATTTTTAGCCTCCCGCTCCATGTTTCAAGATGCGGTCTTATTGGCACGTCTTGTCAAAGCAAAGATCGTGTCCCCTTATTGCGGGATTCTCATCAATACGGGCGTGGGTAATCCAACCGCACCGTCTGCACAACCCTTGGGGAATAGGCGAGTTTTAAGGCGAGTGGGGAGGCGCTTGATATTATCTGCCTTTATAAAGGGATAAGGATTCACCTCTTTCACCCACGCCCACTTCCTCTCTGCCCATCCATTCTCGAACTCCAGCGCCCAATCTTCCATCCTTTCCGCCTCCAAAAAGCACTCCAGCCATGTCCGGATCTAGAGCGCAAGGCAAGTGGATGGTTTCCTCCATCAAGGAGAAGGACATTGATATGTCTCCATCGTATCTATAATTTTTGATTGTTCCATGCCAATATTCTACAACTTTCATATACTTTTGGCAACTTTTTATACTATTTTTGGGACTAACATATTGATCCAGTGCCCGGTGCCAGTTCCTGTCTATTGCATGTTTTTGGTTTCGCAGAATATCCATATCAAACGGAGTCCAAATGGGATAAAAACGGACGGAGATACTTTTTGGAATATTTGGAAAATTCCGGAAGAAAAATCCACGCGAGACGGTGCCTGAGGTGGTCACGAGGCAGGGGGGCGCGCCTGCCCCCTGGGCATGCCCCCTACCCTCGTGAGCCACCCGTAAGGCGGTTGACGCTCTTCTTTTGCCGCAAGAAAGCTAATTTTCAGGAAAAAAATCACGCAAAAGTTTCAGCCAATCGGAGTTACGAATCTCCATATATACACGAAACGGTGAAACAGAGCCAGTGGAGAACGCAGAAACAAAGAGAGAGACGGAGAGACAGATCCAATCTCGGAGGGGCTCTCGCCCCTCCCACGCCATGGAGGCCAAGGACCAGAGGGGAAACCCTTCTCCCACCTAGGGAGGAGGTCAAGGAAGAAGAAGAAGAAGGGGGGCCATCTCCCCCTTTCTTCTAGTGGAACCGGAGTGCCACCGGGGGCCAGCATCATCACCGTCATCTTCACCAACAACTTCACCGCCTTCACCACCTACTCTTCCCCCCTCTATGCAGCGGTGTAACCTCTCTCTTACCAGCTGTAATCTCTACTTAAACACGATGCTCAACGCTATATATTATTTCCCAATGATGTATGGCTATCCTATGATGTTTGAGTAGATCCGTTTTGATGGCTATTTGATGATCAAGATTGGTTTGAGTTGCATGTTTTATTATTGGTGTTTTCCTATGGTGCTCTCCATGACGCGCAAGCGTGAGGGATTCCCGCTGTAGGGTGTTTCAATATGTTTATGATTTGCTTATGGTGGGTGGCGTGAGTGAACAGAAGCACAGACCCGAGTAAGTAGGTTGTTTGCGTATGGGATAAAGAGGACTTGATGCTTTAATGCTATGGTTGGGTTTTACCTTAATGAATCTTTAGTAGTTGCGGATGCTTGCTAGAGTTCCAATCATAAGTGCATATGATCCAAGTAGATAAAGTATGTTAGCTTATGCCTCTCCCTCAAATAAAATTGTAATAATGATTACCAGTCTAGTTATCAATTGCCTAGGGACAAATAACTTTCTCGTAACAACAAACTCTCTACTAAAACTAACTTAGTTGTGTCTTTATCTAAACAACCCCTACTTTTTATTTACTTGCTCTTTATTATATTGCATACCTATCCAACAACACCTACAAAGTACTTCTAGTTTCATACTTGTTCTAGGTAAAGCGAACGTCAAGTGTGCGTAGAGTTGTATCGGTGGTCGATAGAACTTGAGGGAATATTTGTTCTGCCTTTAGCTCCTCGTTGGGTTCGACACTCTTACTTATCGAAAGAGGCTACAATTGATCCCCTATACTTGTGGGTTATCAAGACCTTTTTCTGGCGCCGTTGCCGGGGAGCAATAGCTTGGGGTGAATATTCTCGTGTGTGCTTGTTTGCTTTATCACTAAGTAATTTTTATTTTTTGTTCCTAGTTGTTCTCTATATTTAGTTATAGATATGGAACACGAAATACCAAAAAAATTAGGTGTACTTTCTGCTCATGGAGATGGGGAACCTCCTAAAACCCTCGATGCTGGTTATGTGAAAGATATTATGTACTACTTTAATAATCCTGAGAAAACCCCATTTAATTAGGTAATGGGAGTAACGTTGAATCAACGTGAATACTTTAGGGATTATCGCTTGACACAAAAAGGGAAACTATTATGGGATCAAATTCATATATTGAAGTGGTATGCTTGGCAATTATGCGTGAGTTATGATTATACTTGTTGCTCTAGGATGAAGGCTGCACACCTTCCCTTTTCTTGCAAATTCAATGATAATAAAACCTTAGATTCTTATGCTAATGGTATATATGATTACTATGATGTGGAACAAATAGAAGAATTTGTTGCTTTATGGGTGCTTATGAAATTGAATCTATGTGTAAAGAGTTTGAAGATTTTGATGATGTTGTTTATAGATCTGAAAATTTATCTATCCTCAAATATTGCTATGAGAATTATGAATACAATTCCTAAATTAATGCACTTATTGAGAAAGTCTCCGCTGTCCAAGAAGAGACTAATATTTTGCAGGAATCTATGGAAGAAGAAATTGATGAAACTGTGAGCTCATTGGATGAAAAAGATGAGGAAGAGAGCGAAGAACAAAAGGAGGAAGAGCGGATTGATCACCCGTGCCCACCTTCTAATGAGAGTAACTCTCCAACTCATACATTGTTTAATTCCCCTTCGTGCTTACCGAAGGATGATTGCTATGATGACTGTTATGATCCCTTGGATTCTTTTGAAATATCCCTTTTTGATGATGCTTGCTATGCTTGTGGCCAAGATGCCAATATGAATTATGCTTATGGAGATGAACTTGCTATAGTTCCTTATGTTAAACATGAAATTGTTTCTATTGCACCCACACATGATAGTCCTATTATCTATTTGAATTCTCCCGACTACACTATATCGGAGAAGTTTGCCCTTATTAAGGAATATATTGATGGGTTTCCTTTTACCGTTACACATGATGATTTTGATAGATATAATATGCATGTGCTTTCTGCTCCTACTTGCAATTATTATGAGAGAGCAACTATATCTCCACCTCTCTATGTTTCCCACATGATAAAATTGCAAGAAACTGTTTATACTATGCATTGGCCTTTACTATGTTTGCATGAATTGTTCTTTTATGACATGTCGATGCATAGGGAGAGAGTTAGACTTCGTCGTTACATGATATATGTTACTTTGTGCTCACTACTAAATGCTAAATCATTGTTAATTAAAATTGGCTTTGATATACCTTGGGATCCGGGTGGATTCATTACTTGAGCACTATATGCCTAGCTTAATGGCTTTAAAGAAAGCGCTGCCAGGGAGACAACCCGGCAGTTTTAGGAGTCATTTATTTCTGTTGAGTGCTTTCATATAGTTTAAAAACAACAAAAATAAAGAGGGGAACCCAAAACTTTTTCAAAAAGGAAAGTGAAAGTGAGAAAGACAAGCATTGTTGAAGTGGGAGAGATCCTTGAACTTTGTTCATGCTCACTGAAACTTTGTGAATCTTGATTACAGAAACTTTTCAACAAAAATAATTATCCCCTTGTACAATTCCATTGTGTTATAAAAATAATGTGCCAAGGTTTGCCTATAGGATGTTTACATTTGCTTGATGGTCTGTACGGTGCAAGACAAAAACTTTGGCTGTAGTGCGCGATTTTACATTTTTAGCTGGAACATCAAATGGTTCTGATACTTTTTGCACTGTCTTCCTATACAAATTGTTTATTTTTCCTAATTTTGGTAGAATTTGTCAAGTATCATAAGTATGGTGAATGTTCAGATTATTACAGACTGCTCTGTTTTAGACAGATTCTGTTTTTGATGCATAGTTTGCTTGTTTTGATGAAACTATCAATTTATATTAGTGGATTAAGCCATGAAAAAGTTATATTACAGTAGACACAATGAAAAAACAAAATATGAATTGGTTTGCAACAGTACTTAGAGTAGTGATTTGCTTTATTATACTAACGGATCTTACCGAGTTTTCTGTTGAAGTTTTGTGTGGATGAAGTGCTCGATGATTGAGAAGGTTTCGATGTGAGAAGAAGGAAGAGAGGAAAGAGGTCAAGCTTGGGGATGCCTGAGGCACCCCAAGTAAATATTCAAGGAGACTCAAGCATCTAAGCTTGGGGATGCTGGGAAGGCATCCCCTCTTTCTTCAACAAGTATCAGTATGTTTTCGGATTCGTTTCGTTCATGCGATATGTGCAATCTTGGAGCATATTTTGCATTTAGTTTTCATTTTTCTTTTATGCACCATGCTGGTATGAGGTAGTCCTTGGTTGATTTATAGAATGCTCATTGCACTTCACTTATATCTTTTGAGTATGGCTTTATATAATGCTTCATGTGCTTCACTTATATCATTTGAAGTTTGGATGCCTGTTCCTCTTTACATAAAAAACCGCCATTTTTAGAATGCTCTTTTGCTTCACTTATAACTGTTAGAGCACGTGCATATCTTTTGTAGAAAGAATTAAACTCTCTTGCTTCACTTATATCTATTTAGAGAGATGACAGGAATTGGTCATTCACATGGTTAGTCATAAAATCCTACATAAAACTTGTAGATCACTGAATATGATATGTTTGATTCCTTGCAATAGTTTTGTGATATAAAGATGGTGATATTAGAGTCATGCTAGTGGGTGGTTGTGAATTGTAGAAATACTTGTGTTGAGGTTTGTGATTCCCGTAGCATGCACGTATGGTGAACCATTATGTAACGAAGTCGGAGCATGATTTATTTATTGATTGTCTCCCTTATGAGTGGCGGTCGGGGACGAGCGATGGTCTTTTCCTACCAATCTAGTCCCCTAGGAGCATGCGCGTAGTACTTTGTTTCGATGACTAATAGATTTTTGCAATAAGTATGTGAGTTCTTTATGACTAATGTTGAGTCCATGGATTATACGCACTCTCACCCTTCCATCATTGCTAGCCTCTCTAGTACCGCGCAACTTTCGCCGGTACCATAAACCCACCATATACCTTCCTCAAAACAGCCACCATACCTACCTATCCTGGCATTTCCATAGCCATTCCGAGATATATTGCCATGCAAATTCAATCATCATGATATACATGACTTGAGCATTCATTGTCATATTGCTTTGCATGATCATAAGATAGCTAGCATGATGTTTTCATGGCTTGTCCGTTTTTTTGATGTCATTGCTACGCTAGATCATTGCACATCCCGGTACACCACCGGAGGCATTCATATAGAGTCATATCTTTGTTCTAGATATCGAGTTGTAATATTGAGTTGTAAGTAAATAAAAGTGTAATGATCATCATTATTAGAGCATTGCCCCAGTGAGGAAAGGATGATGGAGACTATGATTCCCCCATAAGTCGGGATGAGACTCCGGACTTTACAAAAATAAAAGAGGCCAAAGAAGCCCACCAAAAAAACAAAAAAAACAAAAAATGAGAGAAAAAGAGAGAAGGGGCAGTGCTACTATCCTTTTCCACACTTGTGCTTCAAAGTAGCACCATGTTCTTCATATAGAGAGTCTTTTGAGTTATCACTTTCATATACTAGTGGGAATTTTCATTATAGAACTTGGCTTGTATATTCCGATTATGGGCTTCCTCAAATGCCCAAGGTCTTCATGAGCAAGCAAGTTGTATGCACACCCACTTAGTTTCAGTTGGAGCTTTCATACACTTATAGCTCTAGTGCATCCGTTGCATGGCAATCCCTACTCACTCACATTGATATCTATTGATGGGCATCTCCATGGCCCGTTGATACGCCTAGTTGATGTGAGACTATCTTCTCCTTTTTGTCTTCTCCACCATCATATTCTATTCCACCTATAGTGCTATGTCCATGGCTCACGCTCATGTATTGCGTGAAAGTTGAAAAGGTTTGAGAACGTCAAAAGTATGAAACAATTTCTAGGTTTGTCATCGGGGTTGTGCATGATGTGAATATTTTTTGTGGTGAAGATGGAGCATAGCCAGACTATATGATTTTGTAGGGATAACTTTCTTTGGCCATGTTATTTTGAAAAGACATGATTGCTTTATTAGTAGGCTTGAAGTATTATTGTTTTTATGTCAAATGATAGACTATTGCTTTCAATCACTCGTGTCTTAATATTCATGCCATGATTAGACATATGATCAAGATTATTCTAGGTAGCATTCCACATCAAAAATTATCATTTTTATCATTTACCTACTCAAGGACGAGCAGGAATTAAGCTTGGGGATGCTGATACGTCTCCGTCGTATCTATAATTTTTGATTGTTCCATGCCAATATTCTACAACTTTCATATACTTTTGGCAACTTTTTATACTATTTTTGGGACTAACATATTGATCTAGTGCCCAGTGCCAGTTCCTGTCTGTTGCATGTTTTTGGTTTCGCAGAATATCCATATCAAACAGAGTCCAAACGGGATAAAAACGGATGGAGATACTTCTTGGAATATTTGGAAAATTCCGGAAGAAAAATCCACGCGAGACGGTGCCCGAGGTGGTCACGAGGCAGGGGCACGCCCCTACCCTCGTGAGCCACCCGTAAGGCGGTTGACGCTCTTCTTTTGCCGCAAGAAAGCTAATTTTCGGAAAAAAATATCACGGCGAAACTTTCAGGGCAATCGGAGTTACGGATCTCCATATATACACGAAACGGTGAAACAGAGCCAGGGGAGAACGTGGAAACAGAGAGAGACGGAGAGACAAATCCAATCTCGGAGGGGCTCTCGCCCCTCCCACGCCATGGAGGCCAAGGACCAGAGGGGAACCCTTCTCCCACCTAGGGAGGAGGTCAAGGAAGAAGAAGAAGAAGGGGGGCCATCTCCCCCTTTCTTCCGGTGGAACCGGAGTGCCACCGGGGGCCAGCATCATCACCGTCATCTTCACCAACAACTTCACCACCTTCACCACCTACTCTTCCCCCCTCTATGAAGCGGTGTAACCTCTCTCTTACCAGCTGTAATCTCTACTTAAACACGATGCTCAACGCTATATATTATTTCCCAATGATGTATGGCTATCCTATGATGTTTGAGTAGATCCGTTTTGATGGCTATTTGATGATCAAGATTGGTTTGAGTTGCATGTTTTATTATTGGTGTTTTCCTATGGTGCTCTCCATGACGCGCAAGCGTGAGGGATTCCCGCTGTAGGGTGTTTCAATATGTTTATGATTTGCTTATGGTGGGTGGCGTGAGTGAACAGAAGCACAGACCCGAGTAAGTAGGTTGTTTGCGTATGGGATAAAGAGGACTTGATGCTTTAATGCTATGGTTGGGTTTTACCTTAATGAATCTTTAGTAGTTGCGGATGCTTGCTAGAGTTCCAATCATAAGTGCATATGATCCAAGTAGATAAAGTATGTTAGCTTATGCCTCTCCCTCAAATAAAATTGTAATAATGATTACCAGTCTAGTTATCAATTGCCTAGGGACAAATAACTTTCTCGTAACAACAAACTCTCTACTAAAACTAACTTAGTTGTGTCTTTATCTAAACAACCCCTACTTTTTATTTACTTGCTCTTTATTATCTTGCATACCTATCCAACAACACCTACAAAGTACTTCCAGTTTCATACTTGTTCTAGGTAAAGCGAACGTCAAGTGAGCGTATTGTTGTATCGGTGATCGATAGAACTTGAGGGAATATTTGTTCTGCCTTTAGCTCCTCGTTGGGTTTGACACTCTTACTTATCGAAAGAGGCTACAATTGATCCCCTATACTTGTGGGTTATCAGACATCACTAGGCTCCGGGAGGCCGGGTACCTAGCCAAGGAAATCGCCCACCAGCTTCTGGCCAAATGACAGATTGTCCCCACCCAGAGCCCCATGAGAGGGTCGTGTTCATCCCCCACTTCATCCGTGGGTTGGGATTTCCTCTCCACCCATTCGTCTGCGGGCTTATGTTCTACTACGGGCTGGATTTCCATGATCTAACCCCCAACTCCTTCCTCAATATCTCAACATTTATTGTCGTGTGCGAGGCCTTCCTCCGTATCCCTCCCCACTTTGGACTATGGTTGAAGGTCTTCAACGTGAAGCCGAAGGTGGTGGATGGCCAACATGCAAAGTGCGGAGGCGCCATGGTGAGCAAGATGCCCAACGTCATATGGCCCAAGGGCACCTTCGCGGAGACCGTCAAGGGGATGCAACTGAGGGAGTCCTGGACTAAGGGGTCCTCGGGCGTCCAACCTATTGGATATGGGCCGGACTAATGGGCCGTGAAGATACAAAGGTCGAAGATTCTACCCGTGTCCGGATGGGACTCTACTTGGCGTGGAAGGCAAGCTTGGCGACCAAATATGAAGATTCCTTTTTCTGTAACCGACCTTGTACAACCCTAGTCCCCTCCGGTGTATATATAAACCAGAGGGCTTAGTCCGGATTGGGAGAGATACATATATATATATATCCTCATAATCATAGTCAGACATGCTAGGATTTTAGGGTTTAGCCATTACGATCTCGTGGTAGATCAACTCTTGTAATACTCATATTCATCAAGATCAATCAAGCAGGAAGTAGGGTATTACCTCCATAGAGAGGGCCTGAACCTGGGTAAACATTGTGTCCCCTGTCTCCTGTTACCATCGACCTTAGACGCACAGTTCGGGACCCCTACCCGAGATCCGCCGGTTTTGACACCGACATTGGTGCTTTCATTGAGAGTTCCACTGTGCCGTCGTCAAAATGTTTGATGGTTCCTTCAATCATCTACAATGACGCTGTCAAAGGGGAAGTCTTCCTCCCCGGACAGATCTTCGTGTTTGGTGACTTCGCACTGTGGGCCAACTCTCTTGGCCATCTGGAGCAGATTGAAAGCTACGCCCCTGGCCACCAGGTCAGATTTGGAAGCTTGGACTACGTCATGGATATCCATTGAGACTTGATCTTTGACGGATCCGAGACACGGCAGCCACTCCCTGCCACCACGATGAACATGACGCAAGTCTGTCATCGGTCCATACGCAGGAGATAGCACCCGTAGCTGCTCGGGCCCAAGATCCGGAGCAGCTTGCGTCATCCGAAGACGAGAAGCTCAATCCCGTCACGGAAGCCGCTGACTTAGCGGCGTTGGAGCCGCATATAGACTTAACTTCAAGTGACATCTATGTCACCGAAACCACAGACTTGTCTCTGGCTACAGGTTCTGAACCTTGTACGTCCACGTACGTCGAGCTAGATCGGTCATCGATCGTCGAATTCAGCTCCGCAGACATCTTCTGACACTCACCTTTGGGCGACGTGCTAAACTCATTAAGAGCACTATCTTTAGCGGGGGGCTCATAGCCGAATTGTATCCGGTTCGAACCGGTGGCTGATGACGGAGAATTTCACTTCCCACCCACCACACACTTCATAGCCACTGTCGAAGACTTAATTGACATGCTCGATTACGGCTCTGACGACATCGACAACATGGACGATGATGCCGGAGAAGAATTGGCCCAGAACCCGCCGTTTACCAGACGCTGGACGGCCACTTCCTCGTACGATGTATACATGGTGGATGCACCAAAAGAGAATAGCGGCGATGACAAAGAAGATACAATTGAGGATAAACCTCCCGAGATACAATCAAAGCGCTGGCGTCAGCGGCGCCGCTCCAAGTAACGCCACAGCAAAGACAACAACACTAGCACATGAGAAGATAACACTCCGGAAGGCGCCGAAGACAACGAAGGCCCCGTTGATGCAACTGCCGAACAGGATGAACGGGAAGATGGGCAAGTTAGCCCTGGTAAACAGGCCACGTACGAAGACTCGAAGGACAGTAATTATTTTTCGCTCTCCAAAGATGAGGCAAGCCTCGGCACTGAAGATTTCATCATGCCTGAGGAACCTCTTGAGCAGGAGTGCTTCAAGCGCCAGCTAATAGCCACCGCAAGGAGCTTGAAAAAGAAGCAACAGCAGCTTCAAGCTGACCAAGATCTGCTCAACGATAAATGGACCGATGTCCTAGCAGCTGAAGAATATGGCCTCAAGCGCCCAGCCAAAAGCTACCCGAAGCGCAAATTGCTACCTCAGTTCGATGACGAGGCGCCGGAGCACATACCACCATCGCGCAGTACGGCTGACCGACCACCACATGGTCGGGATAAAATGACAACTCAAGCCGAACACCAGCCTGCCCTGCCTCATCACAAATATAGAGGAAAAACAGCTCGCTGTCCTACATATGACCTTCGGCAGGACCTGAACAATAGATCAGGACATACCAGATCGATCTACATATTGCGAGGACGTGCCTCGACACGTGACGATGGCTATCTATTCGGACGTGACAAACCTAGTCATGCGCGGTCCGAAAGCCGCAGACGGACTCCATCGGAGCTACGTCGCGATGCAGCCCGATATAGAGGCGCCGCACACCCTCTTTGCTTCACTGATGAAGTCATGGAACATGAATTCCCAGAAGGTTTCAAACCCATGAATATTGAATCATGCGTTGGAATCACAGATCCCATGGTATGGATCGCAGACTTTATTCTCCACATTCATATGGCCCGCGGCGATGACCTTCATGCCATTAAATACTCCCCCTAAAGCTCAACGGACCAGCCCGACACTGGCTGAACAGCCTGCCCGAAAATTCCATCGGCAGTTGGGAGGACTTGGAAGAAGCCTTCCTTGACAACTTCCAAGGTAGATATGTTCGACCTCCGGACGCTGATGACTTAAGCCATATAGTTCAACAGCCCGGAGAGTCTGCCTAGAAATTCTAGACTAGGTTCTTAACTAAAAAGAACCAGATCATCGACTGTCCGGATGCCAAAGCCCTAGCAGCCTTTAAACACAGCATCCGCGATGAATGGATCGCCCGCCACCTCGGCCAAGAAAAGCCGGAGTCCATGGCATCCCTCACGACACTCATGACCCGCTTCTGTGCGGGTGAGGATAGTTGGCTGGCCCATAACAAAAACAATGCAAGCGACGCCGGCACCCCTAAAGCCAAAAATAGCAATGACAAGTCCCGACGCAACAGATATAAGTGTCGAAACAACAATGACAACACCGATGATACAGAGGAAAATGCCGAATTCAGTGGGTCTAAGTCCAGTCAGCGGAAGAAGCCATTCAAAAAGAACAACTCAGGCTCATCTAGCTTGGACCACATACTCTATCATCCGTGCCAGATTCATGGCACCCCAGACAAACCACCCAATCATACCAACAGAGATTGTTTGGTTTTTAAACATGCCGGCAAGCTAAATGTTGAAAGCAAGGAGAAGGGATCGCAAAGCGAGGACGACGACGAGGAGCCCCGGCCACCAAACACAGGGGGATAGAAGAAGTTTCCCCCTCAGGTCAAAACGGTGAACATGATATATGCTACCCACATCCCGAAGAGGGAGCGCAAGCGCGTGCTCAGGGACATATATGCGATAGAGCCAGCCGCCCCAAAATTTAATCCATGATCGTCATGCCCGATCACTTTCGATCGCCGGGACCATCCAACCAGTATCCGTCATGGTGGTTCAGTCGCACTGGTCCTGGACCCAATAATTGATGGGTTCCACCTGACGTGAGTCCTGATGGACGGTGGCAGCAACGTCAACTTGCTCTATCAGGATACAATGCGCAAAATGGGCATTAATGCATCACGGATCAAGCCCACCAAGATTACCTTCAAAGGAGTCATACCAGGTGTAGAGGCCCGCTGTACGGGCTCAATCACACTAGAGGTTGTCTTTGGATCTCCGGACAACTTCCGAAGCGAGGAGCTAATCTTTGATATCGTCCCTTTTCGTAGCGGCTATCACACACTGCTTGGACGAACCGCATTTGGTAGATTCAACGCAGTGCCACACTACACTGATCTCAATCTCAAGATGCCCGGACCACGCGGCATCATAACAGTTAATGGAAACACGGAACACTCCCTCCGTACTGAGGAGCACATCGCTGCCTTAGCAGCGGAAGTACAGAGCGACCTTTTCAAGCAGAACCTCAATTCGGCGGCCGAGCCCCTGGACACTGTCAAGAGAGTCCGGACTACTCTACAGTAGGACAGCTCAGCTTGCCAAGAGCTCAACTGGCAATTCGGCCTCCGTCCCAGTCCTGATCAAGTAGCGGCGTTCGTACCGCGCGTACATAACTACACACTCAAGATACCATGGGCATAGACGGAGGGATAACTAGCCCATGATCCTCAAAATATGGCGCGACCGCTCCCGGACATACATACCCTCACTGTTTCCTTTTCTCCTTTTCAGATTTTCTTTCTGCAGGTTCCCCCTGGTGGCCCAATCGTCGGTCCTTTCAAAGGATAAATACACCAAGATGACACGAAGCACATACGTATAGGGAAATTGTTAGGTAGTGTGTCTAACAATCACTCTACCTATTTTTAGGACCCACACGCAACTCTCTCTTGGCCGTGGCTTAGCCCGTTGCTTATTGCACTATTTGTATCAATGCGCTTCAACGTATTAATTAAATTATAACGGAAATAGTTTGCGGCCCAAATTTTGCGACCTTGGCTCATTACCCTTGCTCTTTTTCTGTTTTTCTTTTTCTATTGGTAACCTCATCAGATAGCACCCGTACACTTTGGTACATTCCAATTTGCCAGGGGCTTCATAGCACCCCACAACACGGCAACAAAGTCCGAACACTCTCTAATGTTCGGCCCCCGAATTTAGCACTATATGCATTGGTTCCGAATCATGTCTTTGGTCAATAGTTGGGTTGCCCGGCTCCTAGGGTAGTAAAGGGAGAACTACTACGATTGTTCCCTAGTTTACCCGGAGGAGCACCTTAGTAGAGAAAGCCGAAAACTGACTGTCATGATGCGGCGAGAGCCGGTCAGCTCTTTGGAGGTCTCAAATCGTTAGAGATTTTTTCCGCATTAAGCGAGGGATTGGTACTTGCCCGATCAGGTGTTTATAGATTCCTAGTTCGGATACCAGGGGTTGCGCCCAAATTTTTATCGGCAAACTCCTATGGCTAAGTGAGGGTGTTCAAGCCGCATAGTCTGATTGCCTGGTTCGCTATGCTAAACACCTCCTTCAAGGACCAAACAATTGGATCAAGAGTGTTTAGATTATATCCCGAACACCCCCGTACTTCCTACGTGGGGGCAGAAGCCGACGACTGGCCAACTCTCAGATTTCACACAATACGGCATCAGAGGAGGTGAATTTTTTTAAACAAACCTTATATTACATAACAAAATTTGTTTCATCATACAAGGCAGAGACAACATGAAGATATTCATTCAAAAATAACGTCTTGCGCACATTGCGTTGCCACAATACGAGACCCCTCCAGGACATCAGCAAAATACAACTTGGGTGTGCAGTGCTCCTTGCCCTCTTGTGGTCCCTCGGTCGTAATCTTGACGACGTCCATCTTTGTCCACCACACCTTGACGCAGACGAAGGCCATGCGCGCACCCTCAATGCATGCCGATTGCTTGACGACGTCCAACCGAGGACAGGCGTTCACCAGCGGCTTCACGAGCCCGAAGTAGCTGCCGGGCATAGCTTCGGCAGGCCACAGCCGGATTATTAGATCCTTCATGGCCAGTTCGGCCACCCTATGCAGCTCGACCAACTGTTTTAGCTGATCGCTAAAGGGCACTGGATGTTCTGGCGCAAGATATTGCGACCAGAACAACTTCTCCGTTGAGCTCCCCTCTTCGGCTTGGAGGAACTCCGCAGCGTCGGACACACTGCGCGGCAGATCTGCAAACGCCCCTGGAGAACTCCGAATTCGGGTTAGTAAGAAATACTTCTTCTTCACATACTTGCTTTGCATACTAAACGCCTTACCCGCCGTGATCTTCTTTGACTCCTGGATCTCCTGGAGGGCACCCCGGGCTTCAACCCGGGCTACTTCCGCGCTTTGGCGAGCCTTGGCGAGTTCGGTCTTCTGAGCTGAAACATCGCACTCCAAGGTATCGCACTTCTTCACAGCATCCTGGAGCTCTTACTAGACCTCGTTCAGCCTAGCCCTAAGCCTCTTACGAGCGGCCTGCTCCTTGACCGCCTTCCCCTCGGCTTCGGCTAGGGCCTTTTTAAGGGCCTCAACCTCGGTCATCGCCCCTACACATATCATGACACTACGGTTAATATACATCATATATTCTTTCCGAACATATAGCGAGCCATTGCATGCCTTGCTGGTCTTCCAGCTGCTTCCTCGCTTGGCCGAGCTCTTCTTCGGCCCGCTCTAGCCTCTGCTTTAGTCCAGAGACTTCGGCAACGTGTGAGGTCGCGGCCAGCAACGACGCCTGCTTATTCACATAAGACACATTTGGTTAGTTTCCTGTGAAATTTAATTGATCCTCTATCTGGCTTTTCTTTCCGAACACCGGACAGTGTCTTAGGGGCTACTGTCTATATTGGGATTTTCTCTTTTGAACTGCTTACCTCAAAACCTGTCAGCAGGCCGCTGCAGGCTTTGGTCAGTCCGCTCTTGACGGACTGAACCTTCTCAATCACCGTACCCATAAGGATACGGTGTTCTTCCACAATGGAAGCGCCTCGTAGCGCTTCTAGTAGATTATCCGGTGCCTCTGGTTAGACAGAGGTCACCGGCGGGACGGGCACGCTTCCTTCTCTTGAAGGAGGCTGCTTGTTAGATTCCGGAGCCGTATGGGCCTCCGGATCCGTGCTCGAATGAGGGCCGAACTGAGCATGGCCCCCATCGTCAGTCTCCATGGGGGTCTGTTCCCCATGTGTCCGGCGGCCGAGGTTTCGCCCCCCGGCGCCACAATGACGGCCTCCTGAACCTCTCCCTGCCCTAGGAAGGTCCTTTGGGACAACACCTCGTCATCTCCCTTGGCCTTGGGAGAGTAAGCGGCCGGCAGTGATTTGCTGGCCATCGCCTTCAAGTCCAGCAAGCCTCTTGATGAGGATCGCTGGGAGTTGTCGTGGGCCGGACTGCAATGGCATGAATTAACATATTATATTATGAAGCAAGAGAGGACGGACGCATGGACATACGTGGGTTTTAGTACTTACGACACGGCCGGAGGCTTGTTTCGGGGGCTTCGCTCCGGACTACTGTTGATGTCCCACGCAGAGTTATCCGTGAGAGGGCCTTTCCCCCTCTTGGGCGCCTCCGCCTCCAGATTTGTGGAGGCCGCCCTCTTCTCCCCCCCGATCAGGGGGAGAGTCTCTCTCCTCCTCCTCCTCCTCCTCGTCTTCGGCGGTGGAGGAGCGGGTCTTGTCTTCGGACGTCACATCCGAAGCGCCCTTGTGGCGGGGGCCACTCCGGACCCCCTTGGCCTTCTTCTTGGTGTTCTTCTTCGGCCCCTTATAGGGCGCCGGTACCAGCATCTTCGCCAGGTGCAGGATGACTGGTTCGTCAGGTAGCGGAGCCGGACATCGAATACGCTCCGCTCTCTCCGTACATACCTGAAATAATAAAAGTTAAGATATCCTCCTTGAAACTAGCAAGTAGAGGATGGGTTAAAGGCTTACCTCGTTGGCGGGGTGGGTAATGTCGTGCCCGCGGTCCGAGTCTATGGCTGGCGGTGTCTCATTGCCTTTAAAGAGCAACTTCCAGGCGTCTTCATGAGTGGTTCCGAAGAGCCTTTCCAGAGTTTGGTGCTTCTTCGGATTGAATTCCCATAAAGGGTGGCTTCGGCTTTGGCATGGGAGAATCCGGCGAACTAGCATCACCTAGATTACGTCGACGAGCTTAACGTTTTTATCCACCATGCTTTGAATACGCGTTTGCAGCGCTATCAGCTCGTCTGACAAAGACCAATTTGGACCCTTCTTAATCCAGGAGGTGAGCCGCATTGGAGCTCTGGAGTTGAATTTGGTAGCTGCGGCCCAGGTGGCGCCGCGGGGTTTTGTGCTATAGAACCACAATTTCTGCCACTCCTTGATAGTCTCCACGAAAGTACCTTTTGGCCAGGAGACATTGGTCAGCTTGCTCACCATGGCGCCTCCGCACTCCGCGTGCTGGCCATCCACCACCTTCGGCTTCACGTTGAAGACCTTGAGCCACAACCCAAAGTGGGGTTGGATGCGGAGGAAAGCCTCACACACGGCAATGAATGCCGAGATGTTGAGGAAAAAGTTCGGGGCTAGATCATGGAAGTCTAGCCGATAAAAGAACATCAACCCGCGGATGAAAGGGTGGAGTGGAAACCCTAGCCCGCGGATGAAGTGATGGATGAATACCACCCTCTCGTTTGGCTTCGGTGTAGGGACGATTTGCCCCTTGGTTAGAAGACGGTGGACGATTTCTTTCGCCAGATACCCGGCCGCCCGAAGCTCGGTAATGTCCTTCTCCTTGACGAAAGAGGCCATCCACTTGCCATGACCTCCGGATCCGGATATGGTTGAGTGCTTGCTCGAGTGGGGAAAGATGAGAACTTGGGCGCTGGAGCTCAAGAATGGAAGGGCAGAGGAAGAGAGAAGGCGTGGGAGAAGAAGGGGAGTCCTTGTCCCCTTATAAAGGCAGTGAATATCGAATGCCTCCCCACTACCCTTAAAACTCGCATGTTCCCAAGGGTTGTGTAAACGACACGGTTATATTACCCATGCTCGTATTGATGAGAATCCCACAATAAGGGGACACGATATCTGCTTTGACCAGACGCGCCAATGGAAACCGCATCTCGAAACGCGGGACGACAAACAAAAATGGTTCGATATAATGACCGGACAGACGTGAGGTCATCTTGCAAAAAGTTGTCAGCAGATGGGACTCTTGCGATATTATATTCCCTGTGGTTGTATGTGGTGTTTGTATTTCAGATCCAGACACGTTCATTACGTCCGTAGACTATCTCGGAGTATTCGGAAAGGGGAACCCGCCTTGCAATGCTGAAGACAATCTGCGCGCCGGACACCTCATCATTGAAGCCTGGTTCAGGGGCCACTGAGGGAGTCCTGGACTAAGGGGTCCTCGGGTGTCCGACCTATTGGATATGGGATGGACTAATGGGCCGTGAATATACAAAGGCCGAAGATTCTACCCGTGACCGAATGGGACTCTACTTGGCGTGGAAGGCAAGCTCGGTGACCAAATATGAAGATTCCTTTTTCTGTAACCGACCTTGTACGACCCTAGTCCCCTCCGGTGTCTATATAAACTGGAGGGCTTAGTCCGGATCAGGAGAGATACAGATATATCCTCATAATGATAGTCAGACAGGCTAGGCTTTTAGGGTTTAGCCATTACGATCTCGTGGTAGATCAACTCTTGTAATACTCTTACTCATCAAGATCAATCAAGCAAGAGGGTATTACCTCCATAGAGAGGGCCCGAACCTGGGTAAACATTGTGTCCCCTGTCTCCTGTTACCATCGACCTTAGATGCACAGTTCGGGACCCCCTACCCGAGATCCGCCTGTTTTGACACCGACAACAACAGTAGTGGTTCTATGTCACAGAGCCTCACGACGCCACCTGGGCCACGAGTCCCGAATTCCAGTCTGGCGCCCCAATGCGACTCACCTCCTGGCTAGAGAATGGCCTGGACTGGTCTTCGTCGGACAAGCTGACTGCACTCCAGACGCGCATCAAGCGCATGGTGGACAAGAACGTCAAGCTTGTCAATGTGATCCAGGTAATGCTTGCTCGCCGGATCCTGCCATGCCAAAGCCGGACTTACCACTTGTGGGAGTTCGATCTGGCCAAGCACTAGACCTTGCAACAGTTCTTCGGCACTACGCACGAAGACATCTGGAAGGTGCTCTTCAAGGCCAATGAGATGTGGCCAATGATGGCCGAAGACCGCGGGCACGACCTGGCCCATCCCGCAAGTGTGGTAAGTTTTCTGTATTTCAAGGTGTACCCTTTACTTGCATACTCAAGGAAGATGTAGAAACTTCCCTATTTGTTTTTTCATGGCTGGACAAAGAAGGCGGAGAGGATTCAGTGTCCGGCTCCGCTGCCCAAAGAACCAGCTATCCCGCTTCTGACGACGATGCTGGTTTCGGTGCCCTATCAAGCGTCGGAGAAGAAGGCCAAGAAGAAGGCCAAGGGGACCAAGGGTGGTCTCCACCATAAGGGCACTTCGGACGTGATGTCCGAAGACGCTGACACCCACTCCCCTCTCGCCACCGACTATGAGAAAGAGGAGGAAAGCGATTCTCCCCCTGAGGGGGGAAGGAAGAAAAGGGCGGCCTCCACACATCTGGAGGCAGAGGCGTCCAAGAAAGGGAAGGCCTCCGCCGTGGACAACCCCGCGTGGGACATTGACAACAGCTTAGAGTGGTGCCCCAGGGATAAGACCCTGGCCGAATCATAAGTACTCAAAGACGCACTCAAATATCCAGCTTCTTTACTTCATAGTTTTAACATGCTGAATCATGCATTTGCAGTCTGGCTCGTTCCGACCTCGAGCGATCTTCATCTTCGGGAAACTTGCTGGATCTGAAGGTGATGGACAGTGGGTCCCTTCCGGCGGCCTCCTCTCCCAAGACTGTAGAAGATGCTGAAGTGTTGTCCCGAAGGACACTCCCGGCTCAGGGGGAGGCATAGGAAGCCATCACGGTGGCGCCAAAGGATAACACCTCGGCCGCCAGACACATGGGGGAGCAGATCCCCATGGAGACTGGCGATGGGGGACATCTCCAATTCGGCCCCCAGCCGACTATGATCCCGGAGACCTATACGGCTCGGGAATCCGGCAGATGGCCTCCTTTGAAGGAAGGAGGTGCGCCAATTCCACCGGTGACCTCTGTCCATCCAGAGGCACCGGATGCTCTAATGGAAGCGCTGCGAAGTGCTTCCATTATGGAGGAACAACGTACCCTTATGGGTACAGTGGTTGAGAGGATTTAGTCCGCCAAGAGAGCACTGACCGAAGCCTGCACAATCCTTCTAATAGGCTTTGAGGTAAGCGACACAATTGCATAAAAAGAATGTCATAGTGTAGACAGTAGCCCCTGAGACTCTGTCCAGTGTTCGGAAAGAAACTCAGACAGAGGATCAAGTAATTTTCGCGGGAGACTAACTAAATATGTCTTATGTGAATAAGTAGGCGTCGTTGCTGGCCGCAACCTCTCATGCTGCTGAGGTCTCCGGACTAAAGCAGAGTCTGGAGCGGGCCGAGGAAGAGCTCGGCCGTGTAAAAAAGCAGCTAGAAGACAAGCTAGGTATGCAATGACGTGCTGTATATCCAGAAAGGATGAATGATTTGTGCTGACCATAGTGCCATCATATTTATTAGGGGCGGCGACCGAAGTGGAGGCCCTCAAGAAGGCGCTGGCCGAGGCCGAGGAGAGAGCGGTAAAGGAACAAGCCGCTCGTGAGAAACACGAGGCTAGGGTTGGCGAGGTCCAGCAGGAGCTCCAGGACGCTGTGCAGAAATGCGAGTCCTTGGAGCGCAATATTGCGGATCAAGAGTTCGAACTTACCAAGGACCGCCAGAGCACGCACGATGCCCGGATTGAAGCACAGGGCACCCTTCAGGAAATCCAGGAGGCCAAGAAAATCGGGGCGGGTAAGGCCTTTATTATGCAAAGGAAGTATGTGAAGAGAAGATTTCTCTTACTGACCCGGATTTGGAGTTCTCCAGGAGTGTTTGCGGATCTGCCGCGCAACGTTGCCGACGCTGTGGAGTTCTTCCGAGCCGAAGAAGGGAACTCGACGGAGAAGCTGTTCTAGTCCCAATACCTTACGCCAGAACATCCGGTGCCCTTTAGTGACCAGCTAAAACAGCTAGTGGAACTGCATAGGGTGGTCGAACTAGGCATGAAGGATTCAATAATCCGGCTATGGCCTGCCGAAGTCATACCCAACAACTACTTCGGGCTTGTGAAGCGGCTGGTCAATGCCTGCCCCTGGCTTGACGTCATCAAGCAGTCTGTCTGCATCGAAGGTGCGCGAATGGCCTTCGCCCGTGTCAAGATACAGTGGGCGAAGATGGACGATGTCAAGCTCGCGACCGAGGGACCGCCCGCTGGCAAGGAGCACCGCATGCCGGAGCGGTATTTTGATGATGTCCTCAAGGGATCCCGCATTGTAGAGGGCCAGTGTTCAAAAGACATTATCTTTGAATGAGTACCTTCGTGTTATCCCGCCCTGTATGATGAAAACAAGACTGATGTGTAATATAATGCTTGCTATTTATTTTTGAATTTACCTCCTATTTTTTTATTAAATCTGAGAGTTGGCCAGTCATCGGCTTCAGCCCCCATGTAGGTAGTACGGGGGTCTTCGGGATGGAATCTAAACACTCTTGATCCAAGAAATTGGTGCTTGAAGGAGGTGTTTAGGGCAACGAACGAGGCAATCAGACTATGTGGCTTTATCACCCTCACTTAGCCATAGAAGTTTGACAATAGAAATGTAGGCGCAGCCCCTAGTGTCCGTTAGTCCGGACTAGGGTGTTGTAGACACCTGATCGGGTGAAGGCCAATCCATTGCATAATGCGGAAAAAATCACAAGAGATTTTAACCTCCGAAGAGCTGACCGGCTCACGCCGCATCATGACAGTCAGTTTTCGGCTTTCTCTAAGGTGTTCATCCGGATAAACCAGGACACAATCGCAGTAGTTCTCCCTTTACTACCCTAGCCGATAGAGCGGAACGTAAGGTAGTAAGCATAGGAGCCAGACAATCCAACTATTGACCAAAGACATGATTCAGAGTCGATGCATATATTGCTAAATTCGGGGGCCAAACTATACTGTAAAAGTGTTCGGACTTGTTGCCATGGTATGGGGCGCAATAAAGCCCTTGGCGAATTACGGTGTACCAAAGTGTACGGATGCAAATAAGAATAGCGAAATAAAAATGAAGTAGTAAGCTAGTGCCACATAAGCTGGGCCGCAAACTGTTTCCATTATAATTTTGATTAATACATCAAAGCTTATTTGTATAAATAGTGCGATAAGCAACAATGGCTATTTAACATGCCAAGACCAGGGGGGAGCTGCATACGGGTCCTGAAAACAGGTAGAATGATCGCTAAGAAGAACATCTAGAGATTCCCCCCATACGTCTGTGCTACTTGCCACCTTCGTATATCCGTCCTTCGAAAGGACCAATTATAAGGCCATGGAGAGGGGCCTGCGGAAAAGAAACCTGAAAAGGATAAAAAGAAAAGTAAAAGTATGTGTGTCCAAGGAAGGTCCTGAAAGCAACGCTCGAGGCCGTATTCTTCTGCTGCCAGGACATCAGTCCATCTATCGTTGAGCAGATCTTGATCAGCTTGAAGTTGTTGTTGCTTCTTTTTCAGGCTTCTTGTAGTGGCTATTAGCCATTTCTTAAAGCACTCCTGCTCGAGAGGTTCCTCAGGCACGATAAAGTCTTCGTCACCGAGGCTCACCTCATCCTCGGAGGGTGGAAGATAATTACTGTCCTCCGAGTCTTTGTTTGCAGCCTGTTCATCAGGGCTAACCTGCCCATCCTCCCGATCGTCTTGTTCAGAGTATTGCTCGATAGGGTTTTCTTGGTCTTCGGCATCATCCGGAGTGTTGTTGTCTCTCGTGCCAGTATTGCTGTCTTTGCTGTGGCGTGATTTAGAGCGGCATCGTAGGCGCTTTTTTTTGTATCTCGGGAGGTTTATCCTCTACTAGATTTTTCTCATTATCATTGTCACCCTCCTTGGGTGCATCCAGCATGTACATGTCATATCAAGAGGTGGTCGTCCAGCGTCCGGTAAACGGTGGGTTTTTGGCTTGCTCCTCTTCGGCATCGTCGTCTATACCGTCGATGTCTTCGGAGCCATAATCGAGCATGTCAGTTAAGTTCTCTACTGCGGCGATGAAGTGGGTGGTGGGTGGGACGTAAAATTCCCCGCTCACAGCCCCTAGTCCGGGCTGGGCGTAGTTCGAACGTTACTCCTCCGTAATCATGAGGGATCGCATCAAGTCCAGAGCCTCGCTTAAAGGCGAGATTTATTGAGGGAGAAAACAATTCGTGGAGTATGGCAGGAAGGGAATTCCTTGGCTGAGATCACACGATGCTGACTCCGAGAGTTGGGAGCCAGCATCCAGGGAAGAGTCCGGCTTGGTGATGGATGCCGGTGACGCTGCTTCCTCCGGCTCTCCCGTACCAGGCCTAGTGGCCACAGATAGTCCGGTGGGTTTAGAAATCCTGTCTTCTGTACAGGCGAGGCGCTCCGGCTCTAAGGCCAGAGCGGAGGTTGGGGTCGTGAATCCTTGGAAGATCAAGTCTCCTCGGATATCAGCGACATAATCCAGGTTTCCAAAACTAATCTGGTGACATGGTGCGTAGCTATCGATCTGCTCCAGATGGCCAAGCAAGTTGGCCCGCAGTGCGAAGCCGCCGAATACGAAGAACTGGCCGGGGAGAAAAACCTCCCCTAGGGAAGCATCGTTATAGATAATGGATGGAGCAATCGAACCTTCTAGCGGCAACACAGTGGAACTCTTAATGAAAGCACCAATGTCGGTGTCAAAACCGGCGGATCTTGGGTAGGGGGTCCCGAAGTATGCGTCTGAGGTTGATGGTAACAGGAGACAAGGGACACGAAGTTTTACCCAGGTTCGGTCCCTCTTGATGGAGGTAATACCCTACGTCCTGCTTGATTAATATTGATGAGTATGGGGGTTACAAGAGTTTATCTACCACGATATCGTAATTGCTAAAACCCTAGAAGTCTAGCCTATGTGATTATGATTGCCTCTACGGACTAAACCCTCCGGTTTATATAGACACTGGAGGGGACTAGGGTTGTACAAAGTCGGTTACAAAGAAAGGAATCTTCATATCCAGACGCCAAGCTTGTCATCCACACCTAGGAGAGTCCCATCCGAACACGGGAGAGAGTCTTCTATCTTATATCTTCACGACCCATTAGTTAGGCCCATGTCCAACAGGTCAGACGTCTGGGACCCCTTAATCCAGGACTCCCTCACGTGTGTTCCCATCCGGCCGTCCACTATAGCTCGCGTCATGGATAAACAAGGGGCTAGACTGGGGATCAATTAATGAAGTACAGATGCTGCAAAGTCGTATCCGGAGTATCCTTGAGAGGGATGTTGGCCTCGTCAATGTGGTCCAAGCGATGCTAGTCCGCCGGATCCTCCCGTGCCAGCAATGGCCTCTCCGTATGTGGGAGTTCAATCCGGAGGGACCGCGGACTCTTCAGCAAATTTTTAGCACAACGCACGAAGGGATGTGGGAGCCGTTCTTCAAAACTCGAGAGAAGTGGCCAGACACGTCAGAGGATGTCGGTCTCAACTGCAACGGTCCGGATACCCCGGTAAGCACCCAACTTCTGATCGCAACTTGGTTGATTATCCCATTGCAATGTACTCAGAGTTCTATCTTCAACCAGGGCTGGATAAAGAAAGCGGAATGAAGTAGATGTTCAGCTCCACTTCTTGAAGACTCGGCCAATCCTGTATTGACGAGGATGCTGGTCCCGACGCCGTATCAAGTTCGAGCGCCAGAGGACAACAAAAAGAGCGAAGAGGCCGAAGGTGGCCTCCATTCTACAGGTATGCCGGACACTATGTCCGGAGGGGCTGACCCTCCCTCTTAAAAAGACGAAGGGGAAGGAGAAGGTGATATTCCTTCCCCTCATGGGAGGAAAAGAACTGCATCCGAAGACTTGGAGGTGGAAGCACTGAAGAGAGGGAAGGCATCCCTACACTATGGTTCGGGTTCCGAAGCCGACGTTGTTGCAAGGCACCTCTCTTCGGACAAGCCCGCTCTTTCCGATTTACATGGGTAATATTTAAACTATATGCTTGCAGTTCGGCCCATAGTCTGCCCCGACAGTCCTCCTCATCAGGGGACTTATCTCCGAGGATGATGGAAAGCGACACGCCTTCTCATGCTTCCTCGCCTCCTAGAGCGGATGACTTCGAGGTGTCATCTCGGAGAATCTCCCCTGACCATCAAGCGGTCTGGGGGACAATGAAAACAATGCCCGAAGGCGGTACTTTGATCCTTAAGGGTCCGGGGGGTGCAGCCCCTACGGGGGCTAGAAATGAAGGCCCCAAACTGTCCGGCTTACAGCCGAAGACGACCCTAGGGTCGAGCAGATGTATCCCTTTGATGGGAATGCATACTCCCATGGCAGCCTCCAGGAATCCGGAGGTGCCGGATACTCTGACGAGAACATTACAAAGTGTGTCCATCTCAGAGGAACATCGTACCTTAATGGGTACGGTGGTTGAAAGAGTTTTGTCCGCGAGAAGCGGATTGAATGAAGCTTTCCTGGGCCTGTTGAGAGGCTCCGAGGTATGTAATGTAATGGTTTTAACTATTTTTCATGCACAATGCACGTGTGTACAGATAGTAGCCCCTGAGGCTCTGGTCAGCTTCCACAGGGAGGCGATCAGAGGATCAAAAATACATGCTCAGGAAGTAACCTTATTGATCCAAACAAAGGCTGTTACATCCATGGCGACGGCCCAAGCTAGGGAAGATGCAGATCTAAAGCAGAAGCTTGAGTTAGCGGATGAGGACATCATTCTTATTAACAGGCGGCTCGACGAGGCACAAGGTATGTGTTTGGGGTAGCTTGTTTATGCGTGTATAGTAGTGTGAGCATGAGGCTGAAAACCATATGCATAACTGTAGATGGTGTTGCCGCGGTTGAGACCCATTCGGGCTGAACTTGCCCGGGCCAAGGAGCAGGCCAGAGTGAGCAATGCCACTACCAAGAAGGCAGCTGCAGATTTAAAGGCCGAATAGGCCGCCCTGCGCCAGTGCCAGGACAAAATATCCACCGTGGAGCGAGAACTGAAGGATGCTACTAATAGGTGCAAATCTCTCAAGGAGGATAACAAAACTGAGGCAGCCGAACTCAACAAGTTCTTGCTAGAGGCAAAAGAAGCGCGATCCGATTCTAGAATGGCTCGGGAGGAGATCCGACAGGCAGGGGAGATAGCAGCTGGTAAGCCCTTTCTTTTATAGACTAAGTTCGGTGACGAAAAGTATGTTTTGCTTAACCAAATGTGGAGTTCTCCAGATGCGTTCGTGGATCTGCCGAGGCATGTTTCCGACGCGACGCAGTTCTTCCAAGCACAGGAGGGACGTGCTGCGGAGAGGCTTTTCTGGTCGCAATTCAATGAGGCAAAGCGTCCGGCGCTGCTGAACGAACAGATGGCCTAGTGGGCCGAGCTATACAAGATGTCTGGAGCGGCCATGAAGGATGTCGTAGTTTGGCTATGGCCAGCCGAACCTTTTCTGAGCAGTTATTTTGGTTTGGTACAGTGGCTTGTCGATGCAGTGTCGCGTATTGACGTCGTCAAGTGGTCGGTGTGCATAGAAGGTGTGCGGATGGCCTTCGTCCGCGTCAAGATGCACTGGGCAAAGATGAAGGCCACCGATGTTGCAACCGAGGGTCTGCTTGGGGGCAAGGACCATCGCACACCGGGGCATTATTTGGAGGACGTCCTAGAGGGCGCCCGCTTGATAGACGATCAGTGCTCGAAGGATATTATATTTGAATAAATGTACCAGAATTGTAAAAACAATATGATGATACTTTAAGGTTGTGTTATATATTATTGCCATTATTTTCTCCTGTGCGGCCGTTTCTTATAACCTTAAAGTTTGTCAGTCGTCGGCTTTGGCCCCCTCGCATATAATACGGGGGTGTTTGGAATAGCACCTGATTACTCTTAACCAAACATCTTGGTCCGGAACGGAGGTGTTAGTGCGGCGAACGAGGCAATCGGACTATAGGGCTTTAACACCTTCACTTAGCCATAGGAGTTTTACAGTGGGTCTACAATGTAGCTGTCTGATGTGGGGTTTCGGCAAACCCTTAAGGTTGAACACTGGGGGTGTGCGCGAAGTCTTTTCCTCCCACCGATCTACTCCCTAGCTCGCTAAGATAACGCGGACGAACTCGACGAACTCGCAACACAGAAAGACACAAGATTTATACTGGTTCGGGCCACTGTTGTGGTGTAATACCCTACTCCAGTGTGGTGGTAGTGGATTGCCTCTTGGGCTGATGATGAACAATACAAGGGGAAGAACAACCTCCTCGTGTTGAGGTGTTCTTGTGCTTGGCTAACTTGTGTGGGTGAGACTGGTCTCTCTCCGTCCTTCTGCTCTCGTCCCTTGTTCTCGTCCGTCCTCCCTGCGTGGTGGTGGCTAGATCTACTTATATAGGCCCTGGTCCTCTTCCCAAATATTGAGCGGGGAGGGAGCCAACAACGGCGGGCCAATTTTAGGGGGACAGCTAGTACAAGCCATCCTGACAAAGGTGGTCTCCGCCTCCCAAAGGCTCTGGTGGTGACGCTATCTTGGGCTCCACGATGACCTCCGTCTTGCCGTCCTTCTGTTCTTGGTCCTGTTGCACCGAGATGGCAACCTTTGCCTAATGCCTCGGTACTCCTCGCCTGTGCTGGCCTCCTTAGCACAAAAGAGGAAACAAGGACGCTGCGTGCGCTGGCTCCCGCCTGGTGTCGATCGTCATGGCTCACGTCACGAGAGCCTCATGAGGTTCACCACGCCTTGATATCTCCGCTCCTCATGAGCCTGCCCGACTAGGCCACTCCAGAGGGAGTCTCGTGTCGTCCGCCTCGCGACGCTTGGCCCCTCGCGAGGTTCTTGGATGCCTTGTTGATGAAGACAGGTCGTGAAGCCTGCTGGCGTAGCCGCGCCGTGGGCCACAGGTAGGCAGATCTGGGGACCCTCGTTCCCAGGACGCCGACAGTAGCTCCCAGGCCCAAGGTGCGCTCGGGCTTGCTTCACGGCGAAGCCAAGGGCCAAGTACGGAGCCCCGTGGGCCCAAAAAGCCTGCGGCCTCGGTTGATGTGTGGCAGTTGATTGGACGTGGGTGTCTCCGCTTCCCCATGCTGCCCTTGAATCTGCCTGGCTATGCGCCCCCGCCTCTTGCACAGTTATTCTTCCTTCGCCACGCCTGGCTCTTCCAATCCCCCTGCTTCCTCGAGGCCCTGCTCTGCCCTCCCAATCTGCCTTGCGCTTCGCCTGCTTCACCGCCATGGCGCCGAAACAAGCCGAAAAGGGGAAGAAACCTCTGTCTTTGCCAACTGCGCCTCCATCCTTCGAGCCGGCGCTCGGCCGGCCTCAGGTGCTCAACGACGACGCCATGGACAATGTGCGCCCCATGCTTGCTTCCAGTTTCGACGAGTGGGGATAGACTGTGGCTTGGCCTGCGTCTCGCGCTCGCACAGCTTGGGCAGTCACCAAGGTTCCGATCTTCATAGAGGCCCTCTGGGCTGGCTTGATTCATCCCTTCTCCGCCTTCTTCAATGCGGTGCTCGAGCATTATCAGATCCACATGCTCCATCTCGACCCTCAATCTGTGACCCTTCTTGTCGTCTTCTCCTTCTTGTGTGAGGCCATGGTGGGCATCGCTCCTTCCGTGGCACTCCTCCGCCACTTCTTCTCATTGCATCTCACCGGTCCCCGGCAGTGCTCGGGATGCGTGGGCTTCCAGGCCGTTGCCGCGACGGCGGGCGCGGGGATCGACTTCGAGCATCCTCATCCACGAGCGAGTTCCGTATACGATGGGTGCTTGTTGACGCCGGCATGCTCAACCCTCTGCTCCAAGTTTCAGCGGGGCCTGCTGTTCCGAACTCCGGTTGGGGCCATCAGAAGCTCACGAGCCCCCGCCTTGCCCCCGTCTGGGCCGGGCTGAGGTGGTTGAAGGACATCGGCGTGACCGCGCCCATGGTGGTGAAGGAGTTCGTCAGGCATCGAGTCGCTCCACTTCAGCGCCACTCCCGCCCGATGTGGGACTTGCTCCGCAGCTAGGACAACATGAGGTTTCAGGAGAAGGGGCTTCCTCTTGCGGCATGACAAACAGTGCTCATGGTCCTACCGGGTGTCCCTTTGCCGGATGAGATTTCCAAGAACAGCTGCCCGTTGTACTGCTGCTAGAACAAAACTGCATTTGCCGCGAGCATGCCTTCCTTTGATGAGTGGGGGTTGCGCCCAATCGGCTTGGTGGGGCCCCGCGAGAACCCCGTCGTTATGGTTCCCTTACTCTCCATCGGTGCCGAGCTCGCCCCAGGTGCCGCTGCGGGAAAGCAAGCTCCGACGGGGGCCGACGGTCGAGTGCTGAGGAGCACATGCCGAGTGGTGATCCGGGGGTGTCGTCCTCGGGGGCCTACGTCACCCCTCCTAAGGCGTCGGTTGCTAAGGAGCCGCGGCGTGCGGCTCCCGAGGTTGAGGCTCTAGGAGCCTCGGGAGGTTGCAGTGAGAGGGCGCTGGGCTGTTTGCCACGACCGGGCTCCCCTGAAGCCATCCCTCTCAGTTCTTCTTCGGCTCCGCCGCGCACTGGCCGTCACGTCCAGCGCTTCGGTCATCTGTGTGTGGACTTCGAGGAGCTCCGCAAGAGGAATGGATCCCCCAGCGGTAGCAATAGCGGCGAAAGTACATCGCCATTGACGCGTATGCATCTTATTGCCGTGGCTTCTTGCGTGTGGTCTTCTTATTCTGATGTCTATCCTTTAGGGCTCCCTCCGTTAAAGCTGTTGCGTCTTCCGAGAGGCAGCCTCCTCCTTCATCAACTCCCCATCGGCCTTGAGCGTTCCTGGCCTGCCTGCCGTCTCTGGAGCGGGGTCAGTCGGGGGAGCGTCCCCGCCTTCGTGCCGCGCTGAGTCCATGGTTTGGCCGCCCCTCCCCCACGGTCTGGCGTGGAGCTGGGCGGGCGTGCCTAAGACTCCTCCTTTGCTCATGAACAGCCACTGGTTGACTTTGATCTTCGGTTCCTCTTCAAGCGGCGAACCCCGATCAGCTTGGGATCCTCGCGTGGACGGGCTGGCGTCAGGCGCGGTGTCAGCCCGCAGCCCCCTGCCGGGAGGTAGCGCGCCACTTGGCGCTCCGCCCGCAGCCCCCGAGGTGGAGGACGAGGCGGGTCGAGCATTCGAGCTCAAGCGCGGGCGGACCGTAGTTCGCCATGAGCTCTTCCAGGAGGCGATGGGCGCGATGAGCCGCCTCGGTGAAGAGTTCACTGGTGTCGACTCACGTCTCGAGGCTGATGGTCTCCGGCTAGTGGAGGAGCGGCGCAAGCTGAGGGTGGCCATCAACCTCGGTCGCTATCAGCGCGACCTCGAGAATGGGAAGGCCGAGGCGTCCCTCAAGATCGCCCATGAAGCCCGCTCGCGAGCCTTGGAAGAGGCTCGCGTGGCTGACCGCTATCGCGAGGCTGCGGAGGAGCGCGCACGGGGGCTCCAGGCCTGGAGCGCGTCCCTTAAGCAGCAGGTGGAGGCGCGCGGGTCCGCTCTTGCATCATTGAGGGGGGCGCCCGCGGAGGAAGAGGAGGTTCGGAAGCGCGAGGAGGCGCTGGCCCTGGAAGCCATGGAGCACATCCTCGAGCTCGAGCAACTGCAGATGAGGGAGCGTCAAGTTGCTCAAGAAGAAGATGCCGTCGGGGCCCGCCGGAGTCGAGGAGGAGATCAATCGCCGGGTGGCCGAGGTTCGCGCAGATCTGGAGGGTAGGTACGACTTGAAGCTGAAGCTTGCGGGTGTGGAGGATGCAGGCAGGGCCGCCGCCCTCAGGCCCAGGATGGATGAGGCCGAGAGGCGCGCGGAGGCCACGGCCGCCGCCCTGGTTACGGCGCAGGCGGATTTGGCCTCCGCCCATGCTGAGCTGCTTTCTCTCTGGAACCGAGTTGATGATGCCGAGGCCATCGCACGGCGAAACAGGGAGGAAGTGCTCCAGCGCCGGACGCTGGAGCGCGAGCATGCTCCTGTGCTTCAAGACCTCTGGAACAGGGCCAACACCGCCCTGGGTTACATCTGCGATGAGAATGCTCCGGCCCCTCACTCGAATGACTATGTCAACCACCTAACCTTCTTTACCGAGGTGGTGACGCGTCTGGAAGCTCGATCTGCCAGAGCTCGCCAGCTTGTGGAGGAAAGGGGTCGTGGCCTGCTTGAGCGCGCTTTCTCCCATGTCTTCAGCCACGTTCTGAATGTTGACCCCAACTTCAATTTCGATGCCGCTATTGCCCCCGTACCCACGGCCATCCGGGGTGACCTGGCGCGTTGGGTAGAGGACAATGTGGATGCGTTGGTCAGGGCCTTCACCTCGGAGGATGACGCGGTGGTGGTCGTCGCAGAAGAAGGCGACATGGTTGACGACGGCGATGGGGGCGTCGCCGACGGTGGCGACAATACCGACGAAGACGATGACGACACGAGTGACGCGTCTGCGGGTGATGTAGTGAGTGATATTTCTGGCTGATCCCATGTTCTCCTGTTGTTTCACCCTGCACGCAAAACTCAGGCATGGCCCTTGGAAGACTTGTAAGAGCATTTTGAGAGGGGGAGCCCCTCATGTAAGCAAATTGTAGTTTTTACTTTCCTATGCGATGTGGGTATGTGTCCTTGTGAACTCGTGGAGCCAGGGGCGAGCTTTCCGTCGTGGTTTACCTTAGTCAGTGCCAGCTTCGGGCTGGGTCGTGAAGCGACGAGTTTCTGAGAATCCTGCGGAGCTTATCGCCCCGTCCGAGGGGGCCCCACAAGAGGCGAGGACCAGCCGCAATGCTGGCACATGTTTGACGAGCGTGCGCTTCGCACAGTCCAGCTCATGAGGAGCTTGCGAGGGAAAGGCGATGGACATGAGTCCCAAACCAAATGAGATCCAGAAGGCAAGAAATGGTTTGAACGATAAAAGGCACCCCCCGCGCGCGTCGATAAAAATTCGGCTTCAACTTAAATCCAGATCCAGAAAGCAAAGCCACAGAAAGAGAGATCCAAAGCAAAAGGTCGCGTCCGACACCTAGTCTAGTCTTCCGGTCTTCAAGTCTTCTCACCAGCACGGAGCTAAGTGCTGCCACTAGGCATGGGAGGGAGCCCCAGGGCCTGAGGCCGGCGCTACTAAGACTCCGGGGTGTGTACAACCCCAACTCATTATTACGTGAGACTGTCATGGGCGGCGAGCTTCATATGCACTGGGCCTTCTTCACAGGTACCGGCCTTGCTTCATATTGCCTGACGAGGGCCCCGCTTTGCGCCACCCTTGACCTCCTTTGAGTTGACCGGTCACCAGGACGACACAAAAGAGGGAAAGGGGACGCCAACGGTTCCCTTGGTGACCACATGTCCTCCGCCGGGGGAAGGGTCGTCGAAGCCTCCCCGACAGAGGGCCTACCTCCGGGTGTCCCCTGGCTTCGCACGCCTTGGGGAGGGGCCTGGCTCCCAACCCATCTCCTGCTGCCCCCAGCGCGATCCTCCCGCCGTCAGGGAGGCCATCGAGCTGGGGCCGCCGGCCGTTGCGGTGATCTGTTCCTCCTGCGACTCTTGGTTAGCGTAAGCTTACTCCTGAGGGATTAGGGGTACCCTGTAGTGGTCGTCGCACACGCGGTCGTGGTGGTTCCCCGGCAGC
Organism: Triticum urartu; assembly: GCF_003073215.2. Classification (NCBI taxonomy): domain Eukaryota; kingdom Viridiplantae; phylum Streptophyta; class Magnoliopsida; order Poales; family Poaceae; genus Triticum; species Triticum urartu. The sequence goes on along the minus strand of NC_053022.1, from coordinate 2,322,177 downwards.
TCCTGGAAGGCTTCGACTCCTAACGTCCCTTCTTCCCAATCTTCTCCAATGAACGAGCCGGGGTCATCCTCCGGTGTGTAGTCCTGGTCTGTCATGCGGGACACGTAGGCCTCCAGGGCTGTTACCCGGAACACCTCGCCATGATGCCCCACACTCCATGTCGCCCGGCCCAGCGTGACGTCCTGGGGGTGATAGTGTGGCGTCCCACTTGGGCCATGGAAGGCGACGCTTGTGCTCATGCTTGTTGCGGACGGTATGGGGACGACAGAGCCCCAGGTGCCGCCGGCCATGCTGGTGTTGACGAAGCCCCACTGGCGCACCTGATGGCGCGTGGTCCGCCGTGAATCCCCGCAGCGGCCTGAGGAGGGGGCCGATGGCAGAAGGGCGGGGCTCCTGAGGCCGCCGCGTCCAGCATCTCGGCAACGCGTTCCAGCAGTGCGTCTCGGCTGCTTTCCATCAGCCGGCACCGCAGCAGGTCCCTTGCCACGGTGAGTGCTGCCCGCATGTTTGCCTGTTCCCACTGTGAGTGCGGCGCCATTGTCGCGGCATGGCTTGCTGCTCTGGCAGTGGCTCGCACCTGCCGAGGAGTGAGGGTAGACGATGCCTGGCCGCGTCGCCCGTGCCCCGCAGGATTGGACGCCGCTCGTGCCGCCTGGAGCGCGGGGTTGAGGTCTTCATAGGCGGGCGGCGCCGACCGGGCTGGCCAGGCTGCTCAGCGGTCGGAGTCAGCTCTTGGGTCATCATACATCACGGCCGCGGAGCGTATGCAAGTCGATTAGCAGAGAAGAAACTCCGGCACACCCCGACCTGGCGCGCCAAATGTCGGATGTGGGGTTCCGGCAAACCCTTAAGGTCCGAACACTGGGGTGCGCACGAAGTCTTTTCCTCCCACCGATCTACGCCCTAGCTCACTAAGATCTCGTGGATGAACTCGACGAACTCGCAACACAGATAGACACCAGATTTATACTGGTTCGGGCCACCGTTTTGGTGTAATACCCTACTCCAGTGCAGTGGTAGTGGATTGCCTCTTGGGCTGATGATGAACAATACAAGGGGAAGAACAGCCTCCTCGTGTTGAGGTGTTCTTGTGCTTGGCTAACTTGTGTGGGTGAGAGTGGTCTCTCTCCGTCCTTCTGCTCTCGTCCCTTGTTCTCGTCCGTCCTCCCTGCGCGGTGGTGGCTAGCTCTACTTATATAGGCCATGGTCCTGTTCACAAATATTGAGCAAGAAGGGAGCCAACAATGGCGGGCCAATTTTAGCGGGACAGCTAGTACAAGCCATCCTGACAAAGGTGGTCTCCACCTGTGAAAGGCTCTGGTGGTGATGCCGTCTTGGGCTCCATGATGACCTTTGTCTTGCCGTCCTTCTGGTCTTGGACTTGTTGCACCGATATGGCAACCTTTGCCTGATGCCTCGGTACTCCTCACCTACGCTGGCCTCCTTAGCACCAAAGAGGAAACAAGGACGCTGCGCGCGCTGGCTCCCGCCTGGTCTCGATCATCATGGCTCACGTCACGAGAGCCTCGTGAGGGTCGCCTCGCCTTGATATCTCTGCTCCTCGTGAGCCTGCCCGACTAGGCCACTTCAGAGGGGGTCTCGTGTCGTCCGCCTCACGAGGCTTGGCCCCTTGCAAGGGTCTTGGATGCCTTGTTGATGAAGACGGGCCGTGCAGCCTGCTGGCGTAGCCGCGCCGTGGGCCGCAGGCAGGCAGATTTGGGGACTCCCCTTCCCAGGACGCCGACAGTAGCCCCTGGTTTGCACGCAGTTATCCGAATGCGTTTGCGTTACATAGGTGACTGGAAAATGGTCCTTCATGTAATATGGAAGAAATCGCAAAAGATTTTGATAAGTCACCGAGTGATTGACCAGCTCTCGCCGCATCATGACAGTCAGTTTTTGGCTTTCTCTACTGAGGTGTTCGACCAGGTGAACCAGAAACACAATTGCAGTAGATCTCCCTTTACTACCCTAGCTGATAGGCGGAATATATGGTAGCAAGCACAGGAGCCGGGCAACCCAACTATTGACCAAAGACAAGATTCGAAGCTGATGCATCTAAGGCCAAACTCGTGACGCCGAAGTGCGCTATAGAGTTGTTCGGACTTTTTCGGCAACCCATATGTTGCCGTATTAGACCCCTAGCGATTCGCGCCGAGGTGTCTGCATGAAACAACCAAAGAAGCAAGGTTCATTTGGGAAAGCAAATACTGAAGACGGATAATGTTCACTAAAATCTGATTGATACGTCGAATGTAATCTTACAAATTATGCCACCACCACGCAGGCCATGTGCCAGGGGTCGAGGGTTAGGGAAGAGGATTTGTACAGGTTTGAAATAGAACTTTTGGTCTACAAAAAATCTTTTGGACCTCCTATCGCAAGTCTGTGTTGCCTGTGCTTCCATGAAAAGGCTTCCATGAAAAGGCTTCCGTAAAGGGATTTTGTGGGGAAGCCGGACTCGTAAAGAGTCCGTTAAGGTCCACGGGACGGACATATATTAATTTTACCTATAACAAAAGTGTAGAGAAATACTTAGAAAAGAGGAAAGGTTAAAGTCCAGACTAACCGATTTATGGGCTTGTCCGTTTTGTGCCTCAGTCGATGATTAAGGTATTTTGAGTGCATAGTTATGTATGTGCAATGCAAAATCCGTGGATATAATAGGCAAGCGACGGAGGCGGAGCTGCTAATCCAACTCTAAAATTGACCGGTCCTGCGGAGTAGAGGCCTGCGGTTTAATGACTGATGAGATATGCGGCTTGAGGAGGCCGCTTTGCACTTCGGCTGTGACTGCCATAGTGTGCCCCCCGGTGCGGAAGGAGCGTTCTGCGTTTCCGTTGATTGTTATGGTGCGGCGGGGACCGGGCATCTCAAGCTTTAAATAGGTGTAGTTTGGGACCGCATTGAAACGAGCAAAAGCGGTCCGCCCGAGCAGTGCATGGTAGCCAATGTGGAATGGGGCAATATCGAAGATCAATTCTTTGCGTCAGAAGTTTTTCGGTGAACCAAAGACAATTTCCAGTAAGATTGAGCCTGTGCCGGGTGTTGCTGCCTTGGAGGAGCTTATGTTGGGCTTGATCCTCGAAGGGTCAATGCCCATTTTGCAGAGAGTGTCTTGATAGAGTAAATTGAGGCTACTATCGCTATCCATGAGGATTCACATAAGATGGAATCCGCAAATAATTGGATCGAGGACCAGGGCTGCCGAACCTCCGTGACGAATACTGGTTGGGTGGTCCTCGTGATCAAAAGTGATCGAGCAGGCCGCCCTTGGATTGCATTTTTGGGTGTCCATCTTTATGTCATGGTCATCTCATAGTTCGTGATTGCGCTCCCTTTCATAGGTATGCGTCACGTATATAAAGTTTACAGTTTCTACTTGGGGGGGGATTGCTCTGTACCCCAGTGCTTGGTAGGTGGGCCTCCTTTTCTTCACTATCACTTGGTGGCCCCTTCCCTTTGTGTTCAGCATTGAGCTTGCCGGCTTCATTGAAAACCCAACAATTTCTATTGGTATGGTTGGCTGGTGATACATCTGACGGTGTCCTGGACTAGGGGGTACTCACCACGTCATCTCCCGATCTGTTAGATTGGGTCAAGGACCCCCATGGCCGTATACTCATGGGCCAGTTCGGACAGCTGCCGCATACAAGGAAGATTCCACAAGACAAGGACTCCTCCCCACCGGCGTATTCGGCTAGGACTCTTGTTATCCTAGGCCTCTGGTGCATTATATAAACCGGGGCCAGGCTAGTCGATACACAACATACAGAACAACAATCATACCATATGCTAGCTTCTAGGGTTTTGGCCTCTACGATCTCGTGGTAGATCAACTCTTGTACTACCCATATCATCAATATTAATCAAGCAGGACGTAGGGTTTTACCTCCATCAAAAGGGCCCGAACCTGGGTAAACATCGTGTCCCCTGCCTCCTGTTACCATCGATCCTAGACGCACAGTTCGGGACCCCCTAACCGAGATCCGCCGGTTTTGACACCGGCATTGGTGCTTTCATTGAGGGTTCCGCTGTGTGATCGACAAAAGGATCGATGGCTCGCTTGAAGATCAACTGCGACTTCGGCGTCTTCGTCACCAGTTCGACTGGTCACCTTGGTTCGACCAAGAATTGCGCCCCGTATTCGGATCACCATGTTCGGACGAGGGCCTTCATCAAACATCAACTCCGATCTCTATCAAGATCACGGAGGAATCATCTATGGAGCTCGGGGGCTCAACGTCAACATTGCCCTCAAGCGACCATGCTGTTTTTTTGGACAGCGAACTCGTATCTGCTGCCACTACCTTCTCGGGTATCGCTTTGACGATCGCTTTGGTGGAATTGTGCGGAATTGAGTCTATAACAACCCTGGAAAATTTCGTCGAGTTCCGATGGAGGAATCTCTGGCAATCCATGATATACCGGAGCCTTGTCAAATCTGGATGGAAATTTGGATGAGTTTAGGGCGTGGTGTCCAGCTTCTAGCTCGGACGTCCTTTGGAATATCCAACCGTTGATCGGCTGCGGAATTCCTATATCTACCAGCTCTCAAAATTTCAGCTCGATCCGACCGTCCAAACTCCGGAAACCTTCCGATTAGTGCATCACTTTTCGGATCTGTTTTCTGCGCGAAAACGAATCCGACCCGAGTTCATCTTTTTTACGAACGGGATTTCGGACATCCTTTTTGAAGGAAGTTTTGTATGGGGTATTGTGTTTTGTTCCCGAACACATCCCACTAATTTTAAGATCTTTTTGAACATGATCTTCAACATCATGCTGGTGTCAAACCAGTCCGACAATATTACTCCATGGCTGCCGACCTGCGCTAGACACGCCGTCACTTTAGCCGAGCTCAACTTCTTCGGATCATCATCTCGACAAGCCGAACAAGAGTCTGACATAGCGAAGAATAATCATCACCAACATCGCCGCCCCACGGATTACACGGAGCGGGCATGCTGGCATCGCCGCACGGTCACTTCATCAAGCCGGCATCGACCACGTCACGACCTGCATTAGCAGGACCGCACTATTGCTTCTTCAAGCTGGTGTCCATCACGCCGACCTACTTCGACATCTCGGCTGGACCGGGGGCTTCGCCATCTCTTCATCAACCTACTCCGGAGACTTTGGCGTCACTAGCCGACCGGCTCCGTCATGTTAGCTGGACCGAGGGCTCTGCCTCGGCGAGCCAACATTTGCCAGCATCGCCATACCGTCGCTTTATCGCCCATCAGGCAATGGGTGTGTGGATCGAGTCCCAATTTTGGGAATCACCTTTCTTCGGATTGCTACAACAAATAAACCAGGTGCTATTAATCCTAGTATTTTTTGCTTGTTTGGGTTTATTTTTCCCAATGAATTATTACTCTGGTTTGTCCATCATCTGTACACAGGTCTATCAAATGATGGCCGCATTAACGACGGTCGCGTGGTGGTTCGGTCAGTTTCCGTACATAGTCCGGCGAACGCCGCATCCGGAACTCGGACCGACCTATGAATTCAGGCTTTGCCACGCCTTTACCGCATCACGCCGACGCCCTGCATCGACATTGACTTCAGCGCCAGGCCATATTTCTTTTATTACTCACTTTGCATAAATTACTTATTATGCAACGAATTTTTTTAATTATTATTACTATTATCTCCGATTTGCACTATTTTTTGTGCACAGGAAAATGATCCGCGGACTTCGGCGTCGAGCTCTCTGCTCCGCCACCTCGGGACCGGCTTGGGGGATGGATCCTCGTCCCGCATCAAGCTCGGACCGCGTCATCAATGCTGAACACATTAACCAGCTAAGTCGCTTTCATGCTCAAAGTTTTAATTTTTAACTTGTGTTCGGTTCGACCAAGCATTATACTTTTTTGGAAAAAAGTTGCTTGTAAAATTTTTTCCTTGTCCAAACTTTGTTTGTGACGCATAAATTCAAATACCCCGTTTACTTGGGGGCTTCCTTTATGAAGCTTTTCCTGTTGCATATGATTATACTTGTATGGCTTCGTTCCTTGTTCGTGTATTACGCTATAATATGCACCATATTGACTTAAGCGATTTGCAAGCTGGGTTGCCTCGCTCCTGTGTTTACCCCTACATTCCCGATTGTTCGGCTAGGGAGTAAAGGGAGCACCTCTGCGATTGTCACGATCGGGTTAACCGAGCCGGACCTCAGACTGGGTGAAGCCAAAAGCTAGCGCTCTTATAGTTTTCAATGATGGTCGGCACACAACGGAACTCATGAGTACAAAAAATCTATTGCACAAGTCTCATAATAACAATGAGCACCGAAGAAAGGTATCGGTGGCGGTACTATTTTCTTCGAAGATGCTTCTTACACTTCACGGTAATATAGCATAAGTTCCCTGAGCACGCTTTGTCTGTTACAGCCTTATGGCCTGATTGCCTGGTTATTGGAAACACCGTTGATATTCTCGACCGATGGAGTACATAAAACTTTTCAGTCCTTGACCGAAGAGGGAGGAGCTGACGGTCGGTTAAGACGCGTTTAAAGTTCGGTTGAACATAGATATGATATAAGTACTTCGGTACATGCAATCATTCTTCTACCCAAGTCACTTGGGGGCTCTTAAGTTTATTTGAGCCGTTTTATAATAAGTGTTCTTCTTCTTAGTCATTGCAAAGTTTTATTATTATTATTTATCACTCCTTTTTCCGACACGAGTGTGCGGTCACTAGCCGGGGAGCCTAATTTCTCTCTCAAAGCCGCTAGAGTTTAGTTTGCTAAACTGGCCTGATGAGAAGTACTCCGCCCTCAGGATAGGAGGTTGAAGCCGTAGGCTGACCCGCTCGAAGTCTTGAGAAAGGATGTATCATGTTAAAGCATGACAGAAGCACTTCTTTTTTCTAAGACCAACTTTCGGATTGGCACCGAACACTTGATATTGTTCGGACGTCATGTTTTTACTGATGTTTCTAGGTTTTCCAAGCTTTTTGGCACTTTTAAACTATTTGTGCTTTTCCAGCATTAGTCTTGCAGTGCAACGCCGGACACCTTTAGGGATTCGGCAAAAACATTCTCAGATATTGCTATATATGCATCGGTTTTGAATTGTGTCTTCGGTCAATAGTTGGGTTGCCCGGCTCCTGCACTTGCTTCCTACGTTCCATTTTGTTCGGCTAGGCGTGCAAAGGGAGAACCACTGTGATTGAGCTTCCAGCTCACGTGGTTAAGCACCTCAGTGGAGAAAACCGAAAACTGACTTTCACAATAAGCATAAACTGGTCGGCGATCCGATGACTATGTTAAATGATGGGCCGTTCATAACATTGGCCGAAGTGTTCACGGCTTGACCCCGACTGTCGCCGAACACTACCGGGGGCTATTAATAGGCCTCCCAAATTAAATCCTCAATATTTTGCTCTTACATTAGAGATGAGGTTTAATGATCATGCTTAGCATGACAACCCAAAGAAAGGAACCGATAGCGGGACTATTTTCTTTGGAAGGCATTTCTTCTGTTAAACAGTAATATAACTCTCTGCGTACCTTTGTTTATAAAACCGTATGTCCAAATTGCCTTGTTTGTTGTAAATCTTTGCCCTCATAAAGGCTTTATAAAGTAGGACAAACACTCCTCGGCTACTGGCTGAGGAGGTGGAAGCCGATGGTCGGTCAACAAAGTTTTGTACAATGCAGATTCGAGCATTAATGACGTAAAGTACTTGGATACATAGAGTCATTACACATAATTTGTTATTTTACTATGGATATTGATCCTTAATTCGGCCACCCGTGCCCGCATTAAGGCTCGGGGGCTACTGGGCTTTGGGCTTATTATTTACAAATATTAAAGGGGCACATTGATCCCCTGATCTTGTGTTACCACCCGACCAGTGTCTCGGGGGCTACTGCATTGCTTGTCCAATGCAGAAAATTTTATGTGCAATATAGTTTCCGAGGAGATTTTGATCCTCAGGTTGGTCGGCCGCACCCAACCTGAGTCTCGAGGACTGAGCACGCCGCTTTTAGTGTCCCGAAGTATTCTGCCGAGCTTGGACTTGATCCTCAGGCCGATTTTGCAAATCAACCTGAGTCTCAGCGGCTACTGGGATCAGCAGTCTTACGTCATCCTTCAGGTGCATCTCGGGTTTTAGACCAATACACACCTTGAGGGCTACTGGCTATATATCTCGGCAGAGAATAAATTGCAATAATAAAAAATATTAACAAAAATCGGCCCACATTCGGGGTGGTGCACCACCTCGGTAGCAGTCCGGCATAAAGCTCGGGCGTTAGTGGCTAGCTCCATAGAGGGCATTTCTGGCATTAAGCTCGGCTAAACTCCTTCAAACTTCTTTGAACCAAGGTGATTTACGACACCTCAGATACAGTCCGGCGCTGGAGCTCGGATACATAGTCCGGCGTTGGAGCTCGGATACATAGTCCGGCGTTGGAGCTCGGATACAGTCCGGCGTTGGAGCTCGGATACATAGTCCGGCGTTGGAGCTCGGATACATTCCGGTGTTAGAGCTGGGAAGCGGTCCGGCGCTGGTGCTCGGCTGCAAAAGATACCTCGAATGCAGTCCGGCGTTGGAGCTCGGACGCAAGAGGACGCTGCCGCCCGGAAACAACTTCAAACCCAAGGTGTGGCATAAAAATAACAAGGCATTGGTAAAGGCCAGAAACTTAAAGGGGCTCCTCAGATACTCGACGTGTAAACTCGTCGAATGCATTTCGGCGATCCTCAAGATCGAAATAAAGAAGATTTGTTGAACAAGTTTTCAAGACCGACGACCGAAGATGAAGAACAGTTCGGAAGAATCGAGGAGCGTCCCTAACTTGAAGACCGGTTCAGGGGGCTACTGACGGTGTCCTGGACTAGGGGGTACTCACCACGTCATCTCCCGATCTGTTAGATTGGGTCGAGGACCCCCATGGCCGTATACTCATTGGCCAGTTCGGACAGCTGCCGCATACAAGGAAGATTCCACAAGACAAGGACTCCTCCCCACCGGCGTATTCGGCTAGGACTCTTGTTATCCTAGGCCTCTGGTGCATTATATAAACCGGGGCCAGGCTAGTCGATACACAACATACAGAACAACAATCATACCATAGGCTAGCTTCTAGGGTTTTGGCCTCTACGATCTCGTGGTAGATCAACTCTTGTACTACCCATATAATCAATATTAATCAAGTAGGACGTAGGGTTTTACCTCCATCAAGAGGTCCCGAACCTGGGTAAACATCGTGTCCCCTGCCTCCTGTTACCATCGATCCTAGACGCACAGTTCGGGACCCCCTACCCGAGATCCGCCGGTTTTGACACCGACAACGTCCATTTTGCATCATGCTTTTATATCGATATTTATTGCATTATGGGCTGTTATTACACATTATGTCACAATGCCTATGCATATTATCTCTTATTTTACAAGGTTTACATGAAGAGGGAGAATGCCGACAGCTGGAATTCTGGGCTAGAAAAGGAGCAAATATTAGAGACCTATTCTGCACAGCTCCAAAAGTCCCGAAACTTCACGGAAGTCATTTTTGGAATTAATAAAAAATACTGAGCGAACAAAGCACCAGAGGGGGCCCACACCTTGGACACGAGGGTGGGGGCGCACCCTACCCCGCTGGGCATGCCCCTTGCCTCGTGGGCCCCCTGGTGGCCCTCTGATGCCCATATTTTGCTATATGGAGTCTTTCGTCGAGGTAAAAATTATAATAAAGCTTTCGGGAAGAAACTCTGCCGCCAAGAGGCGGAACCTTGGCGGAACCAATCTAGGGCTCCGACAGAGCTGTTCTGGCGAGGAAACTTCCCTCCGGGAGGGGGAAATCATCACCATCGTCATCACCAATGATCCTCTCATCGGGAGAGGGTCAATCTCCATTAACATCTTCACCAGCACCATCTCATCTCAAACTCTAGTTCATCTCTTGTATCCAATCTTTGTATCCAAACCTCAGATTGGTACATGTGGGTTGCTAGTAGTGTTGATTACTCCTTGTAGTTGATGCTAGTTGGTTTACTTGGTGGAAGATCATATGTTCAGATCCATTATGAATATTAATACCCCTCTGATTATGAACATGAATATGCTTTGTGAGTAGTTACGTTTGTCCCTGGTGACATGGGAGAAGTCTTGCTATAAGTAGTCATGTGAATTTGGTATTCGTTCGATATTTTGATGAGATGTATGTTGTCATCCCTCTAGTGGTGTCATGTGAACGTCGACTACATGACACTTCACCATTGTTTGGGCCTAGAGGAGGCATTGGGAAGTAATAAGTAGATGATGGGTTGCTAGAGTGATAGAATCTTAAACCCTAGTTTATGCGTTGCTTCGTAAGGGGCTGATTTGGATCCATATGTTTCATGCTATGGTTAGGTTTACCTTAATACTTCTGTTGTAGTTACGGATGCTTGCAATGGGGGTTAATCATAAGTGGGATGCCTGTCCAAGTAAGGGCAGTACCCAAGCATCGGTCCACCCACATATCAAATTATCAAAGTACCGAACGCGAATCATAGTAACGTGATGAAAACTAGCTTGACGATAATTCCCATGTGTCCTCGGGAGCGCTTTCCTTCATATAAGAGTTTTTCCAAGCTTGTCCTTTGCTACAAAAAGGATTGGGCCATCTTGTTGCACCTTATTTACTTTTATTACTTGCTACTCGTTACAAATTACCTTATCACAAAACTATTTGTTACCGATAATTTCAGTGCTTGCAGAGAATACCTTACTGAAAACTGCTTATCATTTCCTTATGCTCCTCGTTGGGTTCAACACTCTTACTTATCGAAAAGGCTACGATAGATCCCCTACACTTGTGGGTCATCAAGACTCTTTTCTGGCGCCGTTGCCGGGGAGTGAAGCGCCTGTGGTAGGTGGAATTTGGTAAGGAAAAATTTATATAGTGTGCTGAAATTTACTGTCACTTGTTACTATGGAACATAATCCTTTGAGGGGCTTGTTCGGGGTATCTTCACCCCGACCAGTAGAGCAAAGAGTTTCTCCTCAACCTACTGAACCTACTAAAAATGTTTACTTGGGAATTCCTTCGGGTATGATAGAGAAACTGCTAGCTAATCCTTTCATAGGTGATGGAACATTACATCCCGATTTGTATCTAATCTATGTGGATGAAGTCTGTCGATTATTTAAGCTTGCAGGTATTCCAGAGGATGTTATCAAGAAGAAGGTCTTCCCTTTATCTTTGAAGGGAGATGCATTGACATGGTTGAGGCTATGTGATGATATTGGATCATGGAATTACCAACGATTGAAATTGGAATTTCATCAGAAGTTTTATCCTATGCATCTTGCTCATCGTGATTGTAATTATATATATAATTTTTGGCCTCGCGAAGGAGAAAGCATCTCTCAAGCTTGGGGGAGGCTTAAGTCAATGTTATATTCATGCCCCAGTCATGAGCTCTCAAGAGAAATGAATATTCAAAAAATTTATGCTCGACTTTCTCTCAGTAATCGCTCCATGCTCGATACTTCTTGTACTGGATCTTTTATGATGAAGACTATTGAATTCAAATGGGATTTATTGGAAAGAACTAAACACAACTCTGAAGATTGGGACCTCGACGAAGGTAAGGAGTCATGTATAACACCTAAGTTTGATTGTGTTAAATCTTTTATGGATACCGATTTTTTCGTGATTTTAGCACTAAATATGGACTTGACTCTGAGATAGTAGCTTCTTTCTGTGAATCCTTTGCAACTCATGTTGATATCCCTAAGGAGAATAGGCTTAAATATAATCCTCCCATTGAAGTAAAAGTAGTTGCACCTATTAAAGTTGAAGAAAAGACTATCACTTATAATGTTCCTGTTGTTCCTACTGCTTATATTGAGAATCCACCTTTCCCTGTTAGAATAAAGGATCATGCTAAAGCTTCAACTGTAGTCAACAAAAGTAATATTAGGACACACAAACCCCCTGAGGAAGTTAAAGTTGAACCTAAAATTGCTATGGTTAAAGATCTCTTGGCCGATAATATTGATGGGCATGTTATTTACTTATGCAATGAAGCTGCTAGAATTGCTAGACCTGATGCTAAAAATAAACATAGACCTGTTGTAGGCATGCCTGTTATTTTCATTAAAATAGGAGATCATTGTTATCATGGCTTATGTGTTATGGGTGCTAGTGCAAGTGCAATGCCTCATTCCTTATACAAAGAAATTATGCATGATATTGCACCTGCTGAGATAGAAGAGATAGATGTTACAATTAAACTTGCCAATAGAGATACTATTTCACCGGTTGGGATTGTTAGAGATGTTGAAGTCTTGTGTGGGAAAGTTAAATATCCAGCTGATTTTCTTGTTCTTAGTTCCCCACAAGATGACTTTTGTCCCATTATATTTGGTAGACCCTTCTTGAATACTATTAATGCTAAGATAGACTGCAATAAGGATATTGTTTCTGTTGGTTTAGGGGATATGTCTCATGAGTTTAATTTTGCTAAATTTAGTAGACAACCCCGTGATGAGGAATTGCCTAGTAAAGATGAAATTATTGGTCTTGCTTCTATTGTCGTGCCTCCTACTGATCCTTTAGAACAATATTTGCTAGACCATGAAAATGATATGTTTATGAATGAAAGAAGGGAAATAGATGAAGTATTCTTTAAACAGGGACCTATTCTGAAACACAACTTGTCTGTTGAAATCCTAGGGGATCCTCCTCCACCCAAGGGTGATCCCGTGTTTGAGATTAAACCATTGCCTGGCACTCTTAAATATGCTTATCTTGATGAAAAGAAGATATATCATATTATCATTAGTGCTAACCTTTTCAGAGCATGAAGAAGAGAAATTATTGAAAACTCTGAAGAAGCACCGTGCTGCTATTGGATATACTCTTGACGATCTTAAGGGCATTAGTCCCACTCTATGTCAAAACAAAATAAATTTGGAGAAAGACGCCAAACCAGTTATTGATCACCAACGACGGCTAAATCCTAATATGAAAGAAGTGGTAAGAAAATAAATATTAAAGCTCCTTGAAGCAGGTATAATTTATCCCGATGCTGATAGTCAGTGGGTAAGCCCTGTCCATTGTGTCCCTAAGAAGGGAGGTATTACTGTCGTTCCTAATGATAAAGATGAATTGATTCCGCAAAGAATTATTACGGGTTATAGGATGGTGATTGATTTCCGCAAATTAAATAAAGCTACTAAAAATATCATTACACTTTACCTTTCATTGATCAAATGCTAGAAAGATTATCCAAACATACACATTTTTGCTTTCTAGATGGTTACTCTGGTGTCTCTCAAGTACCTGTGTTAGCTAATGATCAAGAAAAGACTACTTTTACTTGCCCTTTCGGTACCTTTTCTTATAGACGTATGCCTTTTGGTTTATGTAATGCACCTGCTACCTTTCAAAGATGCATGATGGCTATATTCTCTGACTTTTGTGAAAAGATTTTTGAAGTTTTCATGGATGATTTCTCTATTTATGGATCCTCTTTTGATGATTGCTTGAGCAACCTTGATCGAGTTTTGCAGAGATGTGAAGAAACTAACCTTGTCTTGAATTGGGAGAAGTTCCACTTTATAGTTAATGAAGGTACTGTCTTGGGGCATAAAATTTCTGAAAGAGGTATTGAAGTTGACAAGGCTAAAGTTGATGCTATTGAAAAGATGCGGTGTCCCAAGGACATCAAAGGTATAAGAAGTTTCCTTGGTCATGCCGGTTTTATAGGAGATCCATTAAGGACTTCTCAAAAATTTCTTGGCCTCTGACTAACCTATTACAAAAAGATATTCCTTTTGTCTTTTTGATGATGATTGTGTAGAAGCATTTGAAATACTTAAGAAAGCCTTGATTTCTGCACCTATTGTTCAGCCACCTAACTGGAATTTACCATTTGAAATCATGTGTGATGCTAGTGATTATGCTGTAGGTGTTGTTCTAGGACAAAGAGTTGATAAATTTTTTAATGTTATTCAATATGCTAGTAAAACTCTAGACAATGCCCAGAGAAATTATGCTACTACTGAAAAGGAATTCTTAGCAGTTGTATTTGCTTGTGATAAGTTCCGACCTTATATTGTTGATTCTAAAGTAACTATTCACACTGATCATGCTGCTATTAAATATTTTATGGAAAAGAAAGATGCTAAACCTAGAATTATTAGATGGGTCCTCTTGCTACAAGAATTTGATTTGCATATTTTGATAGAAAGGGAGCTGAGAACGCCGTTGCAGATAACTTGTCTAGCTTAGAAAATGTTCTTGATGACCCACTACCTATTGATGATAGCTTTCCTGATGAAAAATTAGCGGTCATAAATGCTTCTCGTACTGCTCCATGGTATGTTGATTATGCTAATTACATTTTTGCTAAATTTATACCGCCTAGTTTCACATACCAGCAAAAGAAAAAGTTTTTCTATGATTTAAGACATTACTTCTGGGATGACCCACATCTTTATAAACGAGTAGATGGTGTTATTAGACGTTGTATACCTGAGCATGAACAGGAACAGATCCTACGCAAGTGTCACTCCGAAGCTTATGGAGGACACCATGCTGGAGATAGAACTGCACATAAGGTATTGTAATCCGGTTTTTGTTGGCCTACTCTCTTCAAGGATGCCCGTAAGTTTGTCTTATCTTGTGATGAATGTCAAAGAATTGGTAATATTAGTAGACATCAAGAAATGCCTATGAATTATTCACTCATTATTGAACCATTTGATGTTTGGGGCTTCGATCATATGGGACCGTTTCCTTCCTCTAATGGGTATACACATATTTTAGTTGTTGTTGATTACATTACTAAGTAGGTGTAGAAGCTATTCCAACTAGTAGTGCTGATCATAACACCTCCATTAAGATGCTTAAAGAAGTTATTTTTCTGAGGTTTGGAGTCCCTAGATATTTAATGACTGATGGTGGTTCACATTTTATTCATGGTGCCTTTCGTAAAATGCTTTCTAAGTATGATGTTAATCATAGAATTGCATCTCCATATCATCCATAGTCTAGTGGTTAAGTAGAACTTAGCAATATAGAGCTTAAATTAATTTTGCAAAAGACTGTTAATAGATCTAGAAATAATTGGTCCGAGAAACTTGATGATGCATTATGGGCTTATAGAACTGCATACAAAAATCCTATGGGTATGTCTCCATATAAAATGGTTTATGGTAAAGCATGTCACTTACCTCTTGAACTAGAACATAAGGCATATTGGGCCATTAAAGAGCTCAATTATGATTTTAAACTTGCCGGTGAGAAGAGGTTATTTGACATTAGCTCACTTGATGAATGGAGAACCCAGGCTTATGAGAATGCCGAACTGTTTAAAGAAAAAGTTAAAAGATGGCATGATAAAAGGATACAAAAGCGTGAGTTTAATGTAGGTGATTATGTATTGCTATACAACTCTCGTTTAAGATTTTTTGCAGGCAAACTTCTCTGTAAATGGGAAGGTCCTTACGTTATCGAGGAGGTCTACCGTTCTGGTGCCAAAAAAATCAACAACTTCGAAGGCACAAATCCGAAGGTGGTGAACGGTCAAAGAATCAAACATTATATCTCAGGTAATCCCATAAATGTTGAAACTAATATTATTGAAACCGTAACCCCAGAGGAATACATAAGGGACACTTTCCAGAATGTTTCAGACTCCGGAAAGGATTAGGTACGTGGTGCGGTAAGTAAACCGACTCCAAAACAGTTCTAATGGAAATTTTTTCTCCGTTTTGGAATATTTAAGAAAATAGGAAAATAAGAAGCAGTCCGGAAAGGACACAAGGCTTCCACGAGGGTGGAGCGCGCGCCCTACCCCCTGGGCGCGCCCCCCTGCATCATGGTCACCTCGTGTGCCCTCTGGACTCCGTTTTCTTGCACGATACTTCTTATGGCCGGCAAAAAAAATCATTATATAATCTCCCGAAGGTTTTGACCACCGTACCATGCAAATATCCTTTGTTCTTGTTTTGAGCTGTTTTTCTGACAGATCTAAATCACCATGACGTCTCCAAGTGGCCCCAAGGACAAGTTCTTCAAGAATGTCATCAACCCCTACCTCGCGGAAGTTCTGCAACATCCTCAAACCATTGAGATGCGTGAGGGGTTGCTGCACATCCGCGATGTTGAGGGACCAAGGAGGATCAGAAGTGTGGAGACAAGGCTCGAGGCAATGGAGCAACAAGTTTTCGAGTGTCAGGAGATGGTGGAGCATGGACTCGACTCCAATCACATAATAATCACGGAGTTCACCAACAACCACAAGCTAGACGCCAAGGACATTGGGGAGGCCATCTTCAAGCTTCATGAGAAAATTGAGCACCTCCAAGCCTAGATCTACGACCTGCAAAATCAAAACTGTGAGTATGAATATAGATTCAAGAGGATGAGTTTGGCTGCAGATTTAAGGATCCCAGAGACTCGATCATCCTTCTATGATGGTGAGCCTATGCCTTGGAAGAGGGACAACAAGCCTACATCATCAACAACTCCATCTCCTTCACCGTCAAAAGAGATATAATCACATGGGTATGGGCACTCCCCTTGGCAACTGACAAGCTTGGGGGAGTGCCTCGGTATTGTATCACCATCACTTTTATCTTTACCGTTTTTCTTAGTTCGATCCTTTTGATAATATCTTGATCTAGTAGAATAAAGTTTTAGTATGATCTAGTTGTGAGTTTTGCTTTATGATCTTCCTATGTAATCGAGTCCATGAGCTATATATAATAAGGATTAGTGATGAATCAAGGGCTTGATTATTTTGCTATAATCTTGAGGGAATAAAATAAAAGAGAAGAAATAAAAAGAAATAAAGAGATCATGCATATGGATCTTATGGAGAGTAATGACTTCACATATAAAAGTATGATGAATAAAAGTTATTGAAAGTTGACAAACATAGTTTTGGTCATCGTTGCAATTAATAGGAAGTAATAAAGAAAGAGAGGTTTTCACATATAAACTTACTATCTTGGACATATTTTATAATTGTGAGCACTCATTAAAGTATGATATACTAAAGGGTTGACGTTGGACAAGGAAGCCAACGTAATGGGTTATGTTTTTCTTACATCTGAGATAAATATATTGTCATGGATCATCCAACATGTTGAGCTTGCCTTTCCCTCTCTTGCTAGCCAATTTCTTTGCACCAAGTAGAGATACTACTTGTGCTTCCAAATATCCCTAAACCCAGTTTTGCCATGAGAGTCCACCATATCTACCTATGGATTGAGTAAGATCCATCAAGTAAGTTATCATTGGTGCACGCAATAAAAATTGCTCTCTAAATATGTATGATCTATTAATGTGGAGAAAATAAGCTTTATACGATCTTGTGATGTGGAAGAAATAAAAGCGACGGACTACATAATAAAGGTCCATATCACAAGTGGCAATATAAAGTAACGTTCTTTTGCATTAAGATTTTGTGCATTCAACCATAAAAGTGCATGACATCCTCTGCTTCCCTCTGCGAAGGGCCTATCTTTTACTTTTATCTTCTACCTTATATAAGAGTCATGGTGATATTCACCTTTCCTTTTTACATATTATCCTTTGGCAAGTACAATGTGTTGGAAAGATCCTGATAAATATAGCTAATTGGATGTGAGTTTTCATGAACTATTCTTGTTGACATTACCCTTGAGGTAAAAAGTTGGGAGGCAAAACTATAATCCCCTATCTTTCTCTGTGTCTGATTAAAACTTCATACCCATAAATATTGCATGAGTGTTAGCAATTGTGAAAGACTAAATGATAGTTGAGTATGTGGACTTGCTGAAAAGCTCTTATATTGACTCTTTCCTATGTTATGATAAATTGCAATTGCCTCAATGACTGAGATTAGAGTTTGTTGGTTCTCAATGAAGTTTTATGATTCATACTTGAAATTGTGATTGAATTGTTACTTTAGCATAAGAGATCATATGACAATACATATATGTTGATGTTCTAAGAATGATCATGATGCCCTCATGTCCGTATTTTATTTTATCGACACCTCTATCTCTAAACATGTGGACATATTTTTTGATATCGGCTTTCGCTTGAGGACAAGCGAGGTCTAAGCTTGGGGGAGTTGATACGTCCATTTTTGCATCATGCTTTTATATCGATATTTATTGGTATACATTATGTCACAATACTTATGCCTATTCTCTCTTATTTTACAAGGTTTACATGAAGAGGGAGAATGCCGGCAACTGGAATTCTGGGCTGGAAAAGGAGCAAATATTAGAGACCTATTCTGCATAGCTCCAAAAGTCCTGAAACTTCACGGAAGTCATTTTTGGAATTAATAAAAAATACTAAGTGAAGAAAGCACCAGAGGGGGCCCACACCCTGGCCACGAGGGTGGGGGCGCGCCCCCTGCCTCGTGGGCCCCCTGACAGGCCTCCGGTGCCCATCTTCTGCTATATGAAGTCTTTTACCCTGGAAAAAATCATAAGAAAGCTCACGGGATGAAACTCCGCCGCCACATGGCGGAACCTTGGCAGAACCAATCTAGGGCTCTGTCGAAGCTGTTCTGCCGGGGAAACTTCCCTCCGGGAAGGGGAAATCATCACCATCGTCATCACCAACGATCCTCTCATCGGGAGGGGGTCAATCTCCATCAACATCTTCACCAGCACCATCTCATCTCAAACCATAGTTCATCTCTTGTATCCAATCTTTGTATCCAAACCTCAGATTGGTACCTGTGGGTTGCTAGTAGTGTTGATTACTCCTTGTAGTTGATGCTAGTTGGTTTACTTGGTGGAAGATCATATGTTCAGATCCATTATGCATATTAATACCCCTCTGATTATGAACATGAATATGCTTTGTGAGTAGTTACGTTTGTTCCCGAGGACATGGGATAAGTCTTGCTATAATTAGTCATGTGAATTTGGTATTCGTTCGATATTTTGATGAGATGTATGTTGTCATCCCTCTAGTGGTGTCATGTGAACATCGACTACATGACACTTCACCATTGTTTGAGCCTAGAGGGAGGCATTGGGATGTAATAAGTAGATGATGGGTTGCTAGAGTAACAGAAGCTTAAACCCTAGTTTATGCATTGCTTCGTAAGGGGCTGATTTGGATCCATATGTTTCATGTTATTGTTAGGTTTACCTTAATACTTCTATTGTAGTTGCAGATGCTTGCAATAGGGGTTAATCATAAGTGGGATGCTTGTCCAAGTATGGGCAGTACCCAAGCACCGGTCCACCCACATATCAAATTATCAAAGTACCGAACGCGAATCATATGAACGTGATGAAAACTAGCTTGACGATAATTCCCATGTGTCCTCGGGAGTGCTTTCCTTCATATAAGGGTTTGTCCAGGCTTGTCCTTTGCTACAAAAAGGATTGGGCCATCATGCTTCACCTTATTTACTTTTATTACTTTCTACTCATTACAAATTACCTTATTACAAAACTATCTGTTACCGATAATTTCAGTGCTTGCAGAGAATACCTTAGTGAAAACTGCTTATCATTTCCTTCTGCTCCTCGTTGGGTTTGACACTCTTACTTATCGAAAAGGCTACAATAGATCCCCTAGACTTGTGGGTCATCAGCGGGTTTATTGGGGCTGCCATGGATCTGACAAGGCCGATCCAGTATTTTATCTAGA
This sequence comes from Triticum urartu, assembly GCF_003073215.2. NCBI lineage: Eukaryota > Viridiplantae > Streptophyta > Magnoliopsida > Poales > Poaceae > Triticum > Triticum urartu. The sequence continues at coordinate 2,302,559 of NC_053022.1, read as the reverse complement.
CTGGATGGACCATCTCTGTTTGCCTTAAATGACTTCTTCCTTTGACCGATTTTGGAGCCACTGAATCCGACGTTGACCCTTGTGTCTTGGGTTTCTGCATTATTGTTGTGACGCTTGTCTTTATTGCGTCATGGCTTGCCATTGCTGTCCCTGACTTCTGAGGTGCCAGGATCGCCTGCGCTATTGCTTCTACGGGCGAGCCAGCTATCTTCTCCCGTGCAAAAGTGGGTCATTAGTGCGGTGAGAGCTTTCATGGACTTTGGCTTTTCTCGGTCGAGATGGCGGGAGAGCCACTCGTCGCGGACGATATGTTTAAAGGCTGCGTGTGCTTCGGCATCTGGACAGTCGACAATTTGGTTCTTTTTAATTAGGAACTTAGTCCAGAGTTTCCTGGTCGATTCTCCGGGCTGTTGAACTATGTGACTTAAGTCATCGGCATCTGGAGGTCTGACGTATGTGCCTTGGAAGTTGTCGCAGAAGGCATCTTCCAGGTCCTCCAAGCTGCCAATAGAGTTTTCAGGCAGGCTGTTCAACCAGTGCCGAGATGGTCCCTTGAGTTTTAGGGGGAGGTATTTGATGGCATGAAGATCATCACCGCGGGCCATATGAATATGGAGAACAAAGTCCTCAATCCATACCGCGGGATCTATTGTTCAATCATATGATTCGATATTCACGGGTTTGAACCCTTCTGGGAATTCATGTTCCATTACTTCATCAGTGAAGCGGAGGGGGGGTGCGGCGCCTCTATATCCGGCCAGGTCACGACGTAGCTCGGATGGAGTCCGTCTGCGGTTTTCGGCCCGAGTGTGATTATGCTTGTCACGTCCGGCTTGATAGCCGTCGTCGCGCGTCGGGGCACACCCCCGCGATCCGTAGATCGATCTGGTCGGACCTGCTTATTTTGCAGGTCCTGCCGTAGGTCATATGTATATCCCCAAGCTATTGTGTCTCGACCTTTACGACGAGATAGTATGGGCTGGTGTTCGGCTTGAGTTGCCGCTTTGTACCGGCCCCGTGGTTGCCGGTCAGCCGCATTACATGCTGACGGTATGGGCTCAAGTGCCTCGTCGTCAAATTGAGGTAGCAGTTTCCGCATCAGGTAAATTTTAGTTGGGCGCTCGAGGCCGTACTCCTCGGCTGCCAGGACATTAGTCCAGCTGTCGTTGAGTAGATCATGATCAGCTTGAAGCTGCTGTTGTTTCTTTTTCAGGCTCCTCTTATTAGCCGGCGCTTAAAGCGCTCCTGCTCGAGAGGTTCCTCAGGCACGATAGAGTCTTCGTCGCCGAGGCTCACCTCACCTTCGGAGAGTGGAAGATAGTTACTGTCCTCCGAGTCTTCGTTTATGGCTTGTTCATCTGGGCTTACTTGCCCATCTTCCCGATCGTCCTGTTTGGAGGTTGGCTCGACAGGGTTTTGTTGGTCTTCGGCCTCGTCCGGAGTGTTGCTGTCTCCCGTGTCGGTATCGCTATCTTTTCCATGGCATGATTTAGAGCGGGCCCGCTGATGCTGGTGCTTTGGCTGTATCTCAGGAGGTTTATCCTCGACTGGATTTTTCTCATTATCGCCGTCAGCCTCTTTGGGTGTATCCACCATGTACACATCAGATGAAGAGGTGGCTGTCCAGTGTCCTGTAAATGGCGGGTTTTGGGCCTGCTCTTCTCCGGCATCATCGTCCATACCGTCGATGTCTTCAGAGCCGTAATCGAGCATGTCAGTTAAGTCCTCAACTTGGGCGATGAAGTGGATGGTGGGTGGGATGTAAAATTCCCTGCTCTCAGCCCCTAGTCCGGGCTGGGCATAGTTTGAACGTTGCTCCTCTGTAATAACGAAGAATCGCATAAAGCCCAGAGCCTCGCTTAAAGGCGAGGTTTGTCCAGGGAGAAAAGAATCCATGGAGTATGGTGGGAAGGGGACTCCATGGCCGAGCTCACACAATGCTGACTCCGAGGGTTCGGAGCTAGTGTCCAGAGAAGAGTTCGGCTTTATGATGGTTGCCAGCAACACTGCTTCCTCTGGCTTTCCTGTACTGGGCTTAGTAGCCGCAGATAGTCCGGCGGGCGGGCTTAGAAATCCCATCTTTGGACCTGGGGACGCGCTCCGAATCTAAGGCCAGAGCGGAGGTTGGGGTCGTGAATCCTTGAAGATCAAGTCTCCTCGGATATCAGCGATATAATCCAGGTTTCCAAAACTAATCTGGTGACCTGGGGCGTAGCTGTTGATCTGCTCTAGATGGCTAAGCGAGTTGGCCCGCGGTGCGAAGCTGCCGAATATGAAGATCTGGCCGGGGAGAAAAACCTCCCCCAGGGCAGCATCGTTACAGATGATTGATGGAGCCATCGAACCTTCCGGTGGCGACACACTGGAACTCTCAATGAAAGCACCAACGTCGGTGTCAAAACCGGAAAATATCGGGTAGGGGTCCCGAACTGTGCATCTAAGGTCGATGGTAACAGGAGGCAGGGGACACGATGTTTTACCCAGGTTCGGGCCCTCTTGATGGAGGTAATACCCTACGTCCTGCTTGATTGATCTTGATGAGTATGAGGATTACAAGAGTTGATCTACCATGAGATCGTTGTGGCTACACCCTAGAAGTCTAGCGTGTATGATTGTAATTGTTCTCTACGGACTAAACCCTCTGGTTTATATAGACACCGGAGGGGCCTAGGGTTACACAAAGTCAGTTACAGAGAAAGGAAATAATACATCTGGATGCCATGCTTGCCATCCACGCAAAGGAGAGTTCCATCCGGACATGGGAGGAAGTCTTCTATCTTGTATCTTCATGGCCCAACAGTTCGGCCCATGTCACACAGGGCGGACACCTGAGGACCCCTTAATCAAGGACTCCCTCACCCCTACCATGCCCTGTTGGGCCGGCCAGCGCTTGCCAAGTTCTTGGCGGTGCCTCACTACGCCTACCTCAAGATGAAGATGCTGGGTTCCAAGGGCATAATCGTCATCGCTGGCGAATACCAGAAGTCGGCCACTTGTGCTGCTGCCAGCAGCCGGCTGGCCGAGTCCCTTGTGATTGCTGCCGAGAAGTGACTCCTTGACTGGGTTGTGGCCATGGCCAGCAAGCAGCCAGACCTGTCACCAGACCCCAAGGAGTCAGAAGCTCAGGGTTCCTTCCAAACCGGCCAAATAAACCAAGAAGATCCCATTGGACCCGGAGCACCCGGAGAGGCATGCTATCGTAGGGACCAACCTTGACAACAAATAGGAAAGCGAGCTTGTTGGTTTCCTCCATGAGAATCAAGACATCTTTGCATGGTCTCCCAAAGACATGCCGGGTGTTCCGACGGATTTCGACGAGCACAAGCTACATGTCAGGTCAGATGCGAAGCCAATCAAGCAACCCCTCCGCCATCTATCAGAAGAAAAGATAAGAATTGTTGGTGAAGAGATAGCCCGACTGCTAGTATCTGGCTTCATCATGGAAGTGTTCTACCTGGAGTGGCTTGCTAACTCGGTCCTTGTGTTGAAGAAGAATAACAAGTGGCGCATGTGCATTGATTACACCAGTCTCAACAAAGCCTGCCCCAAAGATCCATTTGCTCTGCCTCGGATAGACCAAGTGATTGACTCCACAGCCGAATGTGAGTTGTTGAGTTTTTTGGATGCCTACTTTGGTTACCACTAGATCAATATGAACCCGGTCGATCGGCTAAAGACCGCCTTCATCTCACCATTCAGAGCCTTCTGCTACCCGACCATGACATTCGGCTTGAGAAATGCCGGTGTTACGTTTCAGCGTTGCATGCAGAAGTGCCTCCTCAAGCAACTCGGCAGAAATGCCCACGTCTACGTAGACAATATTGTGGTGAAGACAGAGAAGCATGGCACCCTCCTGGAAGATCTCAAGGAGACCTTTGACAATCTGCGCCATTTTCAAATCAAGCTCAACCTAGAGAAGTGTGTCTTCGGAGTCCCAGCCGGCCAGCTCCTTGGCTTCCTTGTTTCAGAACGCGGCATCGAGTGCAACCCCGTGAAGATCAAGGCCATTGAGCGGATGCAGAGACCTACCCGGCTGCGAGACGTCCAGAAGTTCACCGGGTGCTTGGCCTCTCTCAGCCGCTTCATCAGTCGGCTGGGCGAGAAGGCCCTGCCCTTGTACCAGCTAATGAAGAAAGCAACTTGCTTCGAGTGGAACGGCAAGGCGGAGAAAGCTTTCCTCCAACTAGAGAAGATGTTGACCATGCCGCTTGTCCTGGCGGCTCCGGCTGCTAAGGAGCCCATGCTCCTCTACATCGCCGCTACTAGCCGGGTGGTCAGCACTGTCATTGTGGTCGAGCGCCTAGAAGACGGCAGGGCACAACCGGTCCAGAGGCACGTCTACTACTTGAGTGAAGTACTGTCGGCCTCCCAGCAGAATTACCCCCACTACCAGAAGATGTGCTACGGCGTGTACTTTGCCGCCAAGTAGCTCAAGCAATATTTCCAAGAGCACTGCATCATGGTCGTCTGCACTGCCCCACTTGCCGAGATCATAGACAACAGGGATGCATCAGGCCGGGTGGAAAAATGGGTCATCGAGTTGGCTCCCTACACCATCCTTTACCAGCCCCGCGCCGCCATCAATTCCCAAGCACTGGCCAACTTCCTTGTTGACTGGGCCGAGACCCAGTACCTGCCGCCAGCGGCAGACTCCACTCATTGGCGGATGCACTTTGATGGCTCGAAGATGTGCACCGGTCTAGGAGTCGTCATCGTCCTCACTTCTCCCAAAGGCTACAAGCTCAAATACACGTTGCAAATTCACTTTGCCGCCTCCAACAACGTGGCCGAGTACGAGGCATTCGTCCACGGGCTCTGAATGGCCAAAGAGATTGGCATCCGCCGAGTGTTGTGCTATGGTGACTCGGACTTGGTGGTCCAGCAGTCGTCTGGCGACTGGGATGCCAAGGATGCAAACATGGCGAGCTACCGCTTCCTCGTCTAGAAGATCAGCGGATACTTCTACGGGTGCGAGTTCCTTCACGTCCCACGGGCCGACAACGAGCAAGCTGATGCCTTGGCACGGATCGGCTCTACCCGGTAAGCAATAACAGCCGGCGTCTCCCTCCAGTGCCTCCGCAAGCTGTCTATCAAACCCTCGCCGGAATCAGAGTCCATCTTCGTGCCGGCTACCCCCGGAACATTCGGATCCAGCTCGGGGACCGCAGCCGTTAGCCCGGGGACTTCGACAGGTGGTTCGGGGACTGCAACAGTCGAACCCGGCCCGGGGATTTCAGAACCCGGCCCGGGGGCTGCAGCAGTTGGCCCGGGTACTTCGTCAGGCGGCCCAGGGACTTCGGCAAGCGGCTCGGGGACTGCAGCAGTCGCACCCACCCCGGGGACTTTAGAACCTGGCCCGGGAGCTACAACAGTCGGCCCGGGGACTTCAACAACGCATCAAGCGACGACCGACTCCAACCCACCGCCTCCCAACCCAATCGCCCTATTACCGGTGGTTGTGATGACAGTGGTGGAAGAACCATCATGGGCACAGCCCATCCTCAACTTCCTGGTGAGTGGAGAGCTATCAACCGATGAAATTTTGGCCCGACGGGTGCAACATCGGGCAGCGACATACACAATAGTGAACAGAGAGCTTGTCAGGCATAGTGTGACTGGCATGTTCCAACGCTGCGTAGAGCCAGAGAAGGGCAAAGCAATCCTCAAAGATATTCATCAAGGCGAGTGCGGCCACCACACGGCCTCCAGATCCCTTGTCACCAAAGCTTTTCGCCATGGTTTCTTCTAGCCGACTGCTTTGGACAACGCCAAGGACTTGGTCAACAAGTGCAACTGATGCCAACGTTTCAGCTCCACGCAACACCTACCAGCTTCTACACTCAAGACCATCCCCCTCACTTGGCCTTTCGCTGTCTGGGGGCTGGACATGGTGGGCCCATTCTAGACAGCATGCGGTGGCATGACCCATTTGCTTGTCGCCATGGACAAATTCACCAATTGGATTGAAGAAAGCCAATCAAGAAGCTGAATGGTCATTGTGACTTTCATCATAGGAATCACTGTCCGGTACGGTGTACCACACAACATCATCACCGACAATGGCACAAATTTTGCCGAAGGCGCCTTGGCCTGTTTCTGCGCGACGCGGGGCATCTGACTGGACTTAGCGTCCGTTATCCGTAGTCAAACGGCCAGGTGGAGAGAGCAAATGGCCTCATCTTGTCTGGCATCAAGCCCCGACTGGCCGAGCCGCTGGAGCGCTCGGCCGGCTGCTGGATCGACGAGCTGCCGGCCGTCCTCTAGTGTCTCCGGACCACGCCGAACAAAGCAACCGCCCTCACTCCCTTCTTCCTCGTGTATGGGGCTGAGGCCATCATCCCAACTGACATCGAGTTTGACTGACCTTGCATCACCATGCACATGGAGGCAGAGGCGAAGGAATCACGAGAAGACGGCGTCGACTTGCTGGAAGAGGGCCGGCTGCTAGCACTCAGCCATCTGCCATCTACCAGCAGGGCCTCTGCTGATACCACAACCGGAAGGTCAGGCCGCGGTCCTTCCGAGAGGGGGATCTTGTGCTCCGACTGATCCAGCGAACAGCCGGCCAGCACAAGCTCTCAGCCCCCTTGGAGGGCCCTTTTGTCATCAACAAAGCCTTGGGCAATGACTCCTACTACCTCATCGACGCGTAGAAGCCTAGGGCGCACAAGAGGGACGATTCAGGCAAAGAGACGGAGCGCCCATGGAACGCAAATCTCCTCCGAAAATTTTACAGTTAATGCAGTATGTACCATGCTACCTTTTGTATTAAGAGCAAAGACATCGGGTCCCTTGAGGAGCACTCGAGGGCTACCCTTTTTATCTATATCATAAGATTATGCCTATGAATGTATTTATTCTTTCCTCCGCTTGGCACCGGGTCCGACCAGTCAGCCCGAGGGCTTGCCGCCTTGTCCTATGTTGATATTACCTGCAGTCGGACAAGTAGTGTGCCGACATCTAAGCCCTCTCTTGCCATAAGCCGCAACTTGCAGAGTGACTGTCCGACTGGCAAGAGCTAAAAGCAGGAAATGGTGTCCACGTGAAAAATGACTAAGGAAAAAAGCATCAGCAGAGGACAAGCTGGCTCCTTGCCTAACCGTCCGGCTCCTGAGCAGCCGGCAAGCCGCTCCTCACTTGAATTGCTATGTTCTAAGCAGCCAAAGTACTTGTCTATCCTAAAAACGGCCAAGTCCCTGACCCAGCCAAAGACCGCAGAGCGGCTGTCCGGTTGGCAGGGCGGCAGCCAAAGGTAGACGATAGAGGAAGAAACAAAATAGAATAGAAAAGTAAGGCAAAAGTGGAACTCGGCAGAGAACAGACTTGTGTGAATAAATTAATTTACATAAGCAAAAGGCCCTCGGCCAGCATTCAATAGAGTTTGAAAACACACCCCCAGCGGGTGGAATTGCATGAATTAACTTGTTTGAAAGATTACAAGAATAGGGAAGAAAGATAAAATGGCCGCCTAGGCCAGAGGAGCAGCAGGCGGATCTGACGGGTCGGCAGAGGCAGAGGTGCCAGGTGGTGGAGCGGCCGATTGGTGGGTCTCAGCTTGGTCAGCACCGGCAGCAGCCGGCGTGGCCGCACGCGGCCTGCTGGTCGAAGCTTGGTCAGGCTGAGGCCGGCCGTCTGCTCCGTCGTCTGGTGCGTCGTCTTGTCGTCCTTGTCCTCTTTGTCTTCACCCTCGTTCCTGGAAGCGATTTCCTCCGCCGAGTCCTCCCGATCCTCCGGGTTCAACCCGAACCAGTTGGGCAGCACCTTGGCGCCTTCCTCGTCCAGTTTGGGGATGAAGATGCTGGTGTTGGCGTACTTGGTGATCGCCGCCACGCGTTGAGTAAGCGCCCTGCTCACCGCCGCTAGCTCCGGTGCGGCCTCCTATCGGAAGGTGGCCAGCTGGGCCAGGTCTAGGCCCGGGTACCATGCCTTGACGAACTCCAAGGCCGTCTGGATGGCAGCCCGAGCTGCGGCGCCCTTCAAGGCCTCGAAGCGTCCGACAGCTATCTCCTGCCAGTCGGTAGTCTGAGTGGGGGTGCGTGGAATCTGGGCATCCGGTCAGAGGGCGGCCAACACCTGAGACCCGATGCGCTATAGGCGGTGGAGCATCGGATGAGCCGGCTGTAGGCGCATCTGGATAGCAAGAAGATGCTCGCCGAGAGTCCAGGGCACGTTGGGCGTGATATCTGCGCCCACCCTCCTCTACACCTCGCGTCGTGCCTCGATGGTCTGGCTGACAGCGACGGCATGACCAGGAAAGTATTCTGCACAAGAAGAAACCAAAAAGTTAGAAGCCAGAAGCCGGCTAGAGCAACAGTCGGTGGCTGACCAAAAGAAGAAGTAACTTACCATCGATCATGTCCTCGATCTCGCCGTAGCCGTCGGACATGAACTTCTCCTTCTCGGCCCAGTTTGAACAATGAGTCTCGAACTCGGCCTGGAGGTGAGGCTCGCTATCCTTCAGCTTCTGGAGCTCCGCCTTGTGCTGCTCCGCCTGGTCCGCCGGCTCCTTGGTCAGGCGGTCGCACTCCTTGGCCACCTGGCTGCGCTCCTGCTCCTTGGTGTGGAGTGATATGTCTCCAACGTATCTACTTTTCCAAACACTTTTGCCCTTCTTTTGGACTCTAACTTGCATGATTTGAATGGAACTAACCCGGACTGACGTCGTTTTCAGCAGAATTGCCATGAAGTTATTTTTGTGCAGAAATAAAAGTTCTCAGAATGACCTGAAAATTCACGGAGACACGTTTTGGAATATATAAAAAATACTGGCGAAAGAATCAGTGTAAGGGGGCCCACACCCTATCCACGAGGGTGCAGGCCCCCCTGGGGCGTGCCCCGCTGCCTCATGGCCCCCCTGAGGCTCCACCGACGTCAACTCCAACTCTATATATTCATGTTCAGGTAGAAAAAAATAAGGAGAAGGATTCATCGTGTTTTATGATACGGAGCCGCCGCCAAGCCCTAATCTTCATCGAGAGGGCTGATCTGGAGTCCTTTCGAGGCTCCGGAGAGGGGAATCCGTCGCCATCCTCATCATCAACCTTCCTCCATCACCAATTTCATGATGCTCACCGCCGTGCGTTAGTAATTCCATCGTAGGCTTGCTGGACGGTGATGGGTTGGATGAGATTTATCATGTGATCGAGTTAGTTTTGTTAGGGCTTGATCCCTAGTATCCATTATGTTCTAAGATTGATGTTGCTATGACTTTGCTATGCTTAATGCTTGTCACTAGGGCCCGATTGCCATGATTTCAGATCTGAAGCTATTATGTTTTCATGAATATATGTGAGTTCTTGATCCTATCTTGCAAGTCAATAGTCACCTACTATGTGTCATGATCCGGTAACCCCGAATTGACAATAATCGGGACCACTCCCGGTGATGACCGTAGTTTGAGGAGTTCATGTATTCACTAAGTGTTAATGCTTTGGTCCGGTACTCTATTAAAAGGAGGCCTTAATATCCCTTAGTTTCCTATAGGACCCCGCTGCCACGGGAGGGTAGGACCAAAGATGTCATGCAAGTTCTTTTCCATAAGCACGTATGACTATATTCGGAATACATGCCTACATTACATTGATGAACTGGGGCTAGTTCTATGTCACCCTATGTTATAACTGTTGCATGAGGAATCCCATCTGACATAATTATCCATCATTGATCAATTTCCTATGAGATTTTCACATACTGATCTTTGCTTAGTTACTTTTCCATTGCCACTGTTACAATTGCTACAAAACTGCTACTGTTACTTTTGCCACCGTTGTCGTTACCTCCATACTACTTCGCTACTAAATACTTTGCTGCAGATATTAAGTCTTCCAAGTGCGGTTGAATAGACAACTCAACTGTTAATACTTGAGAATATTCTCTGGCTCCCCTTGTGTCGAATCAATAAATTTGGGTTGAATACTCTACCCTCGAAAACTGTTGCGATCCCCTATACTTGCGGGTTATCAAGACTATTTTCTGGCGCTGTTGCCAGGGAGCATAGCTCTATTCTTTGAGTCACTTGGGATTTATATCTGTTGATCACTATGAGGAACTTGAAAGATGAAAGAACCAAGATTTTTCCCTCAACTACGAGGGTAGGTAAGGAATTGCCATCTAGCTCTGCACTTGATTCATCTTCTGTTCTGAGTAAACTTGCGACACCTACTCCTGCTATTGATTCTGATATGTCGCATGTTATTGATGATGCCACTTCTGCCATGCATGATGCTTATGATGAAACTACTTCTATGCTTGATAATACTATGCCATTAGGTGAATTTCTTGATGAACAACTTGCTAGGGTTAGAGAAAATGAAATTATTTAAACTGATAATATTGATGAAAGTGATGATGAATATTCTCCCCCTAGATATGAATTTCCTGATGTGCCCGAGGGTTATGTTATGGATGAAGAATCTTCTAGAGATCTTTTAGCTTGCAAAGATAGATACGATCTTAAGAAACTGTTAGCAAAGCTGAAAGAAAAGTCTTTGAATGCTAGAATGAAATATGACCCTGCTCTTGCTACTTCACATATCTGTATTTCTAATAAGGATTATGATTTCTCTGTCGATCCTGAGTTAATTACTTTGGTTCAATCTGATCCATTTTATGGCTATGAATCTCAAACTGTAGTGGCACATCTTACTAAATTGAATGATATAGCCACCCTATTCACTCATGAGGAAAAAATTCATTACTACTATATCCTTAAATTATTTTCGTTCTCATTAAAGGGTGATGCTAAAACATGGTTTAATTCTCTTGCTCCTGGTTGTGTGCGTAGTCCCTAGGATATGATTTATTACTTCTCTGCTAAATATTTCCCTGCTCATAAGAAACAAGCTGCCTTAAGGGAAATATATAATTTTGTGCAAATTGAAGAAGAGAGTCTCCCACAAGCTTGGGGGAGGCTTCTCCGATTACTTAATGTTTTTCCTGATCATCCTCTCAAGAAAAATGAAATACTTGATATCTTTTATAATGGACTAACCAATGCTTCCAGAGACCACCTGGATAGTTGTGTTGGTTGTGCTTTCAGGGAAAGAACTGTTGAGAAAGCTGAATTGCTATTGAATAATATGTTGAGTAATGATAGTGATTGGACACTTCCTGAACCAACTCCTAAGCCAACTCCAAAGAAAAGTGGTATTCTATTTCTCAGTCCTGAAGATATGCAAGAGGCAAAGAAATCTATGAAAGAAAAGGGTATTAAAGCTGAAGATGTTAAGAATTTACCACCTATTGAAGAAATACATTGTCTTGATAACCCGACACAGGTAGTAAAGGTAAATTCTCTCTATATATTTGATGAAGGTGATACTCCTTGTAATAAGTCTGCTAGCCAATGCTTGGATGAATTTGATAATTTTATTATTAAACAAGAAAACTTCAATGCTTATATTGGTAGAAAATTGAAACATAATGCTCATATGATTGAACACTTGAGTGATTATATGTCTAGAGTTAAAGGTGACCTTAAACTTATTAGTAAACATGCTTATATGGTTACCACTCAAGTAGAACAAGTGCTTAAATATCAACATGATTTGCTCAATGAATTGAATAATAAGGAGAATGAATATGATGTTAGAGTTGTGACTAGAGGTGGTAAAATGACTCAGGAACCTCTGTATCCTGAAGGCCACCCTAAGAGAGTTGAGCAAGATTCTCAGAGAACTAATGTTGATGCACCTAGTTCTTCTAAGAAGAAGAAAAAGAAAAATGATAGGACTTTGCATGCTTCTAGTGAACCTGTTGTTGACACACCTGAGAATCCCAATGATATTTCTATTTTTGATGCTGAAACACAATCTGGTAATGAACATGAACCTAGTAATAATTTTAATGATGATGTTCATGTTGATGCTCAACCTAGCAATAACAATGATGTAGAGATTGAACCTGTTGTTGATCTTGATAACCCACAATCAAAGAATCAATGTTATTATAACAAAGACTTCGTTGCTAGGAAGCACGATAAAGAAAGAGAACCATGGGTTTAGAAACCCATACCTTTTCCTCCTAAACCATCCAAGAAAAAGGATGATGAAGATTTTGAGCGCTTTGCTGAAATGATTAGACCTATCTTTTTACATATGTGTTTGATAGATATGTTTAAAATGAATCCTTATGCTAAGTATATGAAAGATATTATTACAAATAAAAGAAAGATACCGGAGGGTGAAATTTCCACCATGCTTGCCAATTATACTTTTGAAGGTGGAATACCTAAGAAACTAGGAGATCTCAGAGTACCAACTATAACATCCTCCATTAAAAGAAACTATGTTAAAATTGCTTTATGTGATCTTGGAGCCGGTGTTAGTGTTATGCCTCTCTCTTGATATCGTAGACTTGATTTGAATAAGTTGAGACCTACAGAAATATCTTTGAAAATGGCCGATAAATCAACTGCTATACCTATCGGTATCTGTGAGGATGTGCCTGTTGTAGTTGCAAACTTTACTATTTTAACGGACTTCGTTATTCTTGATATTCCCGAGGACGATAGTATGTTGATTATCCTTGGTAGAACCTTTTAGAATACTGCAGGGGCTGTTATTGGTTGCAAAATAGGCAATGTCACTTTTCATGTTAATGGTAATGAGCATACGGTACACTTTTCGAGGAAACAAACTCAAGTCCACAGTATTATTTCTATTGGAAAAATTTCAACGATGACTATTGGAGGTTTTGAATTTCCTCTCCCTACTGTCAAGAAAAAATATGATATTCTTATTGTTGGGGACATGCATATCCCTGTTGAGGTAACCTAGTGCTATTCGAAAATTCTCCAGTTTCATGTTATTCGGAAAGAGTTTGTTAACAAGACTTGATCAACCTTGTTAGTGGATTCCTTTTGATGAGCATGAGATGGATGAAGTTAGAAAGCACAACTCTCTGTACCCTCCTTTTACTTTCTATTATTTAGATTAAATAAAGCAAAAATAGTATTTTCTATCTGTTTTCTAAATTATCCTTGCAATAAAAATAAACCGAAAATAAAAGTTCTCCAAATGTCCTAAAAATGATATATGATTTTTTGTTGAATATTTTAGAATTATTGGCACTGAGAATACACCAGGGGGCCCCACCACTTGGCCACGAGGGTGCAGGGCGCCCCCCTGGGGCACACCCCCTGCCTCATGGACCCCACGTGGACCCCCTCCACTTATTCTAGCACCCACACACTTTGTATTCCTCCAGAAAAAATCATCACGTAGCTCAAACCCTTGTTCTAGCTCATCTTGCTGCCATTTTCGATCTCCTTGCTCAAAGCTCCATTCACAAAACTGCTTTCGGGGATTGTTCTTCGGTATGTGACTCCTCCAATGGTCCAATTAGATTTTGGTCTAGGGCTTTATTTATTGCAAATTTTTTCTGCTTAGGTGACCCTGTTCTTGAGCTTGCATGTCAAATTTATGTGGTCAAAAGTAGTTTTAATGCATGATATATCCTCTAGGCACTTCTAGGAGTAGTTGCTATCAATCTTGTTGAGTTTGGTTCACTTTTATTTTGAGTCACCAAAAAATTTCAGAAATTGTTTAGAGAAAGAAAATGTTTAGGAAAATGTACCAAGGTGGTTCCTCAAGGATGCATGGACCAAGGCTCGCGATACGTGAGCCGGACGATGAACCACCAAGGGAAGCTCAAGTGCGGCCGTGTGAATGGCCGTCAGAGGAGTTTATGGTCCAGGCAGGCATCAAGGATGAATTTGACGCGTCTATGCATAATGCCGATCTTGAGGACTTCGTGTCAGATAAGTGCCTGCAATACCACTATCTAGCTCATTCCTTTGTGAGGAGGTGTAAATTTACATCCTCGTGCAATTCTCACACTATTTTATTTGATATTTATGATAAATCATATACCATGGACCTAGAGGATTTTAATACTGCTTGTAAACTCCCGCACTAGGGCAATGTTAGTGAACCTCGCAAATCTGAATATAAAGACTTTCTTGCTAGTATCACTATGGGGGAATCTAGGGAAATCACACAAGCTACCATAGGGAGCATTCATTTCCCTTCCATACATTATTTTGCTCTCTTCATTAGTAGATGCATTAACAGTAAAGATGAGGCTTGTCACATGTGCGTTCTAGTTCTAAGTGTCCTCAAAAGTGCGGTATTAGGTGACAAACAATATAACTTGGGGGCCATTGTTGCACGAAGGTTGCATCTTAACAGTATAAGTGGAGATCTTTTTGGTGGAATTTACGCAACTCGTGTAGCTAATTATCTTAATGTGCCTATACATGGAAATGATATAGAGCTACCTCATGCTTACCTAGAGAGGAACGAATAGTTCCTCCAGTATCGACTAATCTTTGTCAGACAGCGCACTATCCATGTTGCCCTCCCTGCTCCTACTTTCTTTAACTTTCAGGAAAAAAGGAGATATGTTATAACCAGGGAGGAGGCGAATGAGTATGAGAGGAGGACGGTGGCAGCTCGCCTCTAAGCTGCAGCTTTACAAGCAGTAGCTGGTGTATCTCAGTACGACCCCAGCTACAACTTTGGATATCCACCAGGCCAGCAGTGGACATAAACCAACTTTGGCCAAAAGCCTAAGCTTGGGGGAGTACGTATTTCTCACTGACGTTACATTCATGTTCACACACTCACGCCAGTTGTCGGTGCTCATACTTTTTCATTGTACTATCCATGCTAGTTTATTTTCTTTTCCAGCATTCTTCTTGTGTGTTTGAAAAACCTTAAGAAAAATATATAATTAGTTGTAGCTTTTAGCTAGTTTACTTTCCTTGCCTGCTGTAGTAGTAACTAAAAGAAAACCCAAAAATATTTCTCGTTCTCCTTTTGCTCGTTGAGAGCTCTCCTGTGTAAATAGTTTTATTTCTTTTCTTGTTCTTTGGGGGTCGAGAGGAGAAGACCATGATGAAAATGTTGAGTGTCTCTCATATGCATTATTGTTAATTTAACCAAGAGCCAATGTTACCTTGTCTTCTCTCTTGTACTAAATTCTTGCATATTCCAGCTTAGTCCAATGCACATGCACTATTATTATTATTATCCACACCGTTCGGTCGTGCAAGTGAAATGCAATAATAACAATATATGATGGACTGATTGAGATGAGAGAAGATGGTATGAACTCGACCTATCTTATTTTTTAAATATGATTAGTTCATCGTTCCTGATTTAGCCTATTAGGAATGAAACATGTTTGCAATGACAATTAGAGATTATAGTTGCCCATGCCAAGCTTAATTAGCTAGGAGTTTATAATGGTTTACCTTGCGTGCCAACATGCTATTAAAATGGTTGTGATGTGGTATGATAGGGTGGTATCCTCCTTTGAACAATTCGAGTGGCTTGACTTGGCACATGTTCATGCATGTAGTTGAAACAAAATCAACATAGCCTCCACGATATTTATGTTCATGGTGATTTATATCCTACTCATACTTGCACTCATTGTTGATTAACCTTAATGCATGTTCATGACTGTTGTCGCTCTCTAGTTGGTCACTTCCCAGTCTCTTTCTAGCCTTCACTTGTACTAAGCGGGAATACTGCTTGTGGATCCACTTCCATAAACCCCAAAGTTATTCCACATGATTTCACCATACCTTCCTATAAGAGGTATCTACCTGCCGTTCCAAGTAAATTTGTATGTGCCAAACTCTAAACCTTCAAATGAAATTCTGTTTTGTATGCTCGAATAGCTCATGTATCAACTAGGGTTATCTATATCTTCCATGTTATGTGGGTTATTCTCAAGATGAGTGGACTCCGCTCATCATTCACGAGAAAATGGTTGGTAACTGGGATGCCCAGTCCCATGCTCCAATTAAAATAATTACAAACAAAACTCCTCCAGGATTGTTGTTAGTTGGAGGCACCCATTGTTTCGGACAAGCCGTGGATTGATGTTTGTAGGTGGTGGGGGAGTATAAACTTTACCATTCTGTTTGGGAACTTCCTATAATGTGTGTAGCATGGAAGATATCGAGATCTCTTGGTTGTTATGTTGACAATGAAAGTATACCACTCAAAATACTATTTATCTCTATTTCGAAACTTGAGCTCTGGCACCTCTGCAAATCCATGCTTCCCTCTGTGAAGGGCCTATCTATTTACATTTATGTTGAGTCATCATCCTCTTATTAAAAAGCACCAGTTAGAGAGCACCGATGTCATGTGCATGCATTGCTATTAATTTACATTGAGTATGACTGGATCTCTTTTACCATGAATTACAATGCCTAGTCAGTCCTTGATCTTCAGGGGTGCTCTACATTTAGGTTTTCGGTCTCAGAAAAGGCTAGCGAGATATCATCTTGTTATATCATATTACGATTGTTTTGATAAAGTGTTGTCATCCGAGATTTATTATTATTGCTCGCTAGTTGATTATGCCATTGATATGAGTAAACATGAGACCTAAATGTTATTGTGAATATGGTTAGTTCATAATCTTTGCTGGAAACTTGAATGCTGGCTTTACATATTTGCAACAACAAGAGCAAACAGAGTTTGTAAAAGTTTTTCTTTATCACTTCCAGTTTGTCAACTAAATTGCTTGAGGACAAGCAAAGGTTTAAGCTTTGGGGAGTTGATACGTCTCCAACATATCTACTTTTCCAAACATGTTTTCCCTTGTTTTGGACTCTAACTTGCATGATTTGAATGGAACTAACCCAGACTGACGTTGTTTTCAGCAGAATTGCCATGGTGTTATTTCTGTGCAGAAATAAAAGTTCTCGGAATGACTTGAAAATTCACGGAGACATGTTTTGGAATATATAAAAAATACTGGTGAAAGAATCAGTGTACGGGGGCCCACACCCTGTCCACGAGGGTGTAGGGCGCCCCCCTGGGGGCGCCCCCTGCCTTGTGGGCCCCCTGAGGCTCCACCGACGTCAACTCCAACTCTATATATTCACGTTCGGGGAGAAAAAATAAGGGAGAAGGATTCATCGCGTTTTACGATACGGAGCCGCTGCCAAGCCCTAATCTTCATCGGGAGGGCTGATCCGGAGTCCGTTCGGGGCTCCGGAGAGGGGAATCCGTCGCCAACGTCACCATCAACCTTCCTCCATGACCAATTACATGATGCTCACCGCCGTGCGTGAGTAATTCCATCGTAGGCTTGCTAGACGGTGATTGGTTGGATGAGATTTATCATGTAATCGAGTTAGTTTTGTTACGGATGAGATTTAACTGTTGCATGAGGAATCGCATCCAACATAATTATCTATCATTGATTCATTGCCTACGAGCTTTTCACATATTGATCTTCCTTAGTTACTTTTCCGTTGCCACTGTTACAATTGCTACAAAACTGCTACTGTTACTTTTGCCACCGTTACTATTACCTCCATACTACTTTGCTACTAAATACTTTGCTGAGGATATTAAATCTTTCAGGTGCGGTTGAATTGACAACTCAACTGTTAATACTTGAGAATATTCTTTGGCTCCCCTTGTGTCGAATCAATAATTTGGGTTCAATACTCTACCCTCGAAAACTGTTCCGATCTCCTATACTTGCGGGTTATCATGGAGCGCAGATTCAACCTCGCCCAGGCGCTTCCGCAGATCTGCGGCGGCCTCTGCCAAGACGGAGAAGAAGAAAGAAAGTCAACACCAACCAAAAAGATAAGTAGTTGCTGGGAGATCCGGCCCGACTGCTCAGCAGTCAGCCCGAATCTCAGGGGCTACACCCAGCGGGTGCGCTGACGCGCCCCCGCAAGAAGGAAAATGGAACACTTAATCCGGCTCTTGTTCAGGTCAGCGGTCCGCTTGGCCAGCTACTAGACCTGGGAGTTGTAGGCGGCTGCGCGGATGTTGTGGTAGTCCTGCAACAAAGAAAAAAAAGTCAGCACTCGGAACTCACCTTGAAGTTCCGAGCCGCCTGCTCAGCAGCCGACCCGAAACTCGAGGGCTACACCCAGTGGGTGCAGTGGCATGTCCCCAAGGAAGATTACAAGAAACAAAAATAAAAAGCAAGAGACGTACCCGGACGGCCGTTCGCATCGCCATGAACTCCTGTGTGTATTGCTGGAGAGTGGCGCCTTGGGTGTTAAACTGGGCCAGGACTTGTTGTGCGGCCGTCTTCAGAACACCGGTGCCGCCCCCAGACGTCCAATCTAGTGGGGCGGCGCTGGTAGCCTCGGTGTCAGGGGCCGATGAGCTGGCGGCTCCAATCTCCAACGGCTGCAGCGTGGAGGCCGCCTTCTCCACACGACGGTGCACCGTAGTACGGGCCGCAGGAGTCGGACCCACCACCAGCTCACCGCCGGATGGTGGCACCAACGGAGCATCAGGCCGACTGCCCGGCGCATTGGAAGTCAGCGCACGAGGAGGCACCTCCACCCCCAAGATGACGGGGCCTCCTCCTTCCCTCTCCAGGGTCGGCTGGTCATCACCGACCCCTCCAGTC
This sequence comes from Triticum urartu, assembly GCF_003073215.2. Classification (NCBI taxonomy): domain Eukaryota; kingdom Viridiplantae; phylum Streptophyta; class Magnoliopsida; order Poales; family Poaceae; genus Triticum; species Triticum urartu. The sequence continues at coordinate 2,284,151 of NC_053022.1, read as the reverse complement.
GGCGCCTGGCCCTCCGGCGCCAGCGGCTCCGCATGTAGCGGGCCGGTGGGCTCTGGAGCCCGGATGCGGGACACCTCCTCCTCCTGCGCCTTGGCGACCGCGTATGCCTGCTCCTTGGCCGCCACTTCGGCTAGTGCCTTGGCTGCTGCGTTGGCCTCCGCTCGCGTTGTCGCGTCCGCCTGCTCCTTCTCCCGAGCCGCGGCCTCCCGCTCATCGTGCACCTCCTGCGCATTCCCCTCTGTCGCCTCCTTAAGGGCGGCAAGCGGGTCCATGTGGTAGGTGTCTGCGGAGCTGTCTGCGGCCCCAACCACCGAGCCAGACGGGGCCCATGAGAGAGAAAGAGGGGCCCTGCTCAGCAAGATGAGAAAAACAAAGATAAAGCGAATAAGAGGTTTGCAAGAAAAGAAGAAGCAAACACATGAAGAATCAAGGCACTTACACGGACACCAGCGGGAGCTGCTTTTGGGCCTTCTGGAGGAGGGCCACTCTTACGGCGGCCTCCTGCCACTTGGTCATGGCCGCCGAGGCCTTGGGCTTCTTGGGCCGGCTGCTGAACAGTCCGGCATCCGCCCAACGCTTCGGTGCGCCGCCTGCTGGAGCCGGCGCGACCAAGGAGCCGGCGCCCGTCTTGTCGGCGCCTTGAGTGCGGCGCGGCTCATTATCCTCCTAATCGTCATTCGGCCACTCCCCAAGGCCGCCTCCTGAGGAGCCGCCTGCTACATTACCGCCACCGCTAGTGGCGTCGTCCTCCTCCACGGCAGCCGCCCCCAGCTCAGGGTCATCCGCATCACTTTTCGCCTGGTCCGCTAGGTATTGATGACCTAGGGCCGACGCGCCATCTGCCGTCTGGCCCGGGAAGCTCTGCTTCGCAGCCGAGTGGTCAGGCGGCAAGAAGAAATTTGAATTAATGAAGACAAAAGATCTAGAAGACTCACCGCAGGCGGCGGGTTTGCACGGTTGTACGGCTCCTTGCCGAACTGCCACTCCGTCTCCAATAACTTGCAGTTGGAGAGGAAGTTCACCAGCCGGACCACCTCCATGTCCGGCAGCACCTTGGTGGACATCCGGCATGGGTCCCGGCGCCCGCTCATGTTGCTGATGATGTGGGGCCAGGCTTGAAGGGGCAGCACCCGGCGGGCCATGAAGGCGGCCGGCAGATCTGAGGCCCTTCGACTCCGTCATCTCCTAGAGCCGGGCGAGGGCGGCGGAGGAGGCGGCCGACGGGTTCTCCGGCCGAAATTGCCAGTTGGTCTAGGGCTCGGCAGGCAGGCCGACCATGTAGGCTGGCAAGTTGACGTAGTCCATCGTCGAGTGGATGTTCTCGACGTAGAAGTACGACTTCTGCCACAGCTTGGCCGACTGCAGAAATTCGAGGGCCAGGAAGCGGAACCCAGAACCCGAATGCCGCACCACGACGCAAGCCCCGTACTGGGACGCCTCGTCCTTGGCAGCGGTGCCGAGTTTGAGGTAGAAGAGCCCCCCCAGAGCTCGACGGTAGGGAGCAGGCCGAGATAGCCCTCGTAGAGGGTGACGAAGGTGGAGAGCAGCACCACCGTATTCGGCGTGAGATGGTGGGGCTGCACCTTGTAGAAGGTGAGGAACGAGCGGAGGAAGCTGCTCACCGGCAGGCCGAAGCCGCGGAGGAAGTGCGACTAGAAGACGACATGTTCGCTGTCTGCCAGCGCCGGTGAGATCTCTGCCTCGGGAGGAACGCACACCTTTACGTGGGTCGCATGGGGCAGCCGCTATGTCTGGCGAAGGAACACAAGGTGGTTCTCGTGGACGTTTGAACCATCCCAATCGACAGAGCGCCCGCCGCGCGCCATGTATGCTGCCGCTCGACAGTAGTGCGGCGCGGTGGCGAGCGAGCGAAGTCGTGGCGGGTCAGAAAGGTCTTGCAACAGCGGCTGCGAATGAGCTCCGATGGCAAGCTGGAGTGTGGCAGCGACAAGAAGAAGCAGAGGAAGGAAAAGGCAAAGGGCGAGGGGGCGCGCATGTGTTCTGCCGCCCCCTCCCCCCTACTTATAGCCCCGCGGCAGTGGAGCCGAGGGGGAAAGACGTGGGGGGCACCGGATTAACTGCCCCCACGACCTCGCGTTTCCCGCGCCGTAATGGCGTATCTTTAACGCGCCTGGAAGCGTAACTGCCCGCCCCGGCCACAGCAGATCCACGCGTGTGCCAATGCCCTTTAGTGGCGGCCCGGGCCTGCGGCGACGTCTCGTCGTGTGCGTGGGCTGGTAGGCCAGGCTGGTCTGCTAGCACCACGTGGCGAGCGTGCAGCAGGTGGCAGGCCTACCAGCAGGCCGATTCAGCACTCGGCCCCCACCATGACGATTCGAATTCACCAGGCGGCCGACTGCTCCCGACCGGGTCCTATCAGTCGGCTTCTCTAGAAGACGGACGAAACAAGATCACCAAGACACTCAGAGTAGGAAGCTGCTGAGGCTCCTTGATTTCGGCCATGGCGCCTCACCAGCTTCGGGGACTACTATTGGAGTAAATGACCACGGGTCGCCTCATTGCCCCCCTATGGTATTTCAAGACATCGGGGCAGGTTGCGCCCCTCACACCTCCTGGATGAACAGCCGACTTCTTAGGCCGGCTAGTCTAGTAGGCCGACTGCTAGAAGACAGCGAGACCTCAGAAGGCGTTCACGAAGGGGACGACTTCTGGCAGGCGGCCCCTCGAGCCCACAAAGTTTGCACCCACATAACTACGACGGGACGGGGCGTGGCTACAGTGTGCCTACCACCCCCGAATCCATGGATGAGCATGATACTTCTCCAATGTATCTATAATTTTTTATTGTTCCATGCTATTTTATTATCAATCTTGGATGTTTTATAGTCATTTTATATCATTTTTTGGTACTAACCTATTGACATAGTGCCAAGTGTCAGTTGCTGTTTTTTCCATGTTTTTTACATTGCAGAAAGTCAATATTAAACGGAGTTCAAATGCCACGAAACTTTACGGAGATTTTTATGGCCCAGAAGGAAGGCAATGTGCCCTGGTTGCACCTGGGGGTGCCCCGAGGGGGGCACAACCCACCAGGGCGTGCCAGGAGGCCCTGGCGCACCCTGGTGGGTTGTGCCCACCTCAGGTGCCCCCCGGACCGCCTCTTTGCTCTATACATACCCTAAAAATACCAAAACCCTACGAGAGTCAATGAAATATTCATCCAGCCGCCGCAGAGTCCAGAATCACCAGATCCAATCTAGACACCATCACGGAGGGGTTCACCACTTCCATTGGTGCCTCTCTGATGATGCGTGAGTAGTTATTTGTAGACCTTAGGGTCCATAGTTAGTAGCTAGATGGCTTCATCTCTCTCTATTGATCCTCAATACAATGGTCTCTTGGAGATCCATATGATGTAACTCTTTTTGCGGTGTGTTTGTTGGGATCGATGAACTTCGAGTTTATATCGAGATCTATGTTTTTATATCCATGCAAGTATTTGAGTTTCTTTGATCTCTTTTATGCATGATCTCTTATAGCCACGTATTTCTTCTCCGATATTTGGGTTTTGTCTGGCCAACTTGATCTATTTATCTTGCAATGGGAAGAGGTGCCCGGTAGTGGGTTCGATCTTATGGTGCTTGATCCCAATGGCAGAAAGGGAACCGACACATATGTATCGTTGCCAGTAAGGATAAAAAGATGAGATCTATATCTACCGCCATATAGATAAACGGATCTTGTCTACATCATGTCATCGTTCTTATTGCATTAATCCGTTTTCCATGAACTTAATACACTAGATGCATGCTGGATAGGGGTTGATGTGTGGAGTAATAATAGTAGATGCAGGCAGGAGTCGGTCTACTAATCTTGGACGTGATGCCTATGTAATGATCATTGCCTGGATATCGTCATAATTATTTGGAGTTCTATCAATTGCCCAACAGTAATTTGTTTACCCACCATTTGCTATTTTTCTTGAGAGAAGCCACTAGTAAAACCTATGGCCCCCGGGTCTTCTTTCTCATATATTTGCCTTGTGATCTACTTTTCCTTTGCGTTTTTATTCAGATCTATTAAACCAAAAATCCAAAAATATCTTTCTGCAATTTATTTTATTTGGCGTTTGATCTATCAATCTACTACAATTTACCTCATGTCTGTTTGCCTATCTTGAGGCGCCATACCCCGGAAGGGATTGACAACCCCTTTAACACATCGGGGTGCAAGGTGTTGTTATTTGTGTGCAGGTGCTGCTTACGTTGTGTTGCTTGGTTCTCCTACTAGTTCGATATGTTGGTTTCATAACTGTGGGAAATACGTACCGTCGTTGTGCTACATCATCCTTCCCTCTCTAGGGAAATACCGACGTAGTTCCAGCTACCATCAAGGAGAATTTCTGGCACTGTTGCCGGGGAGGATCTTCAACATATACCAGGTTCCCAATTAAAAATATCATCTCCTTGCAATTTACATTATTTGCCATTTGCCTCTCATCTTCCTCTCCCTCACTTCAGAAAAATTTGCCCTTTTATTCACCCCTCTTGTTCCTTTCGCCATTTTCTTGCCGGATATATTTTTGTGTGCGTTCTTGTTTGCGTAGTCATGAAGTCTCAAAGAAAATATTATGATGTTCCTTGCCCAAATATTTTGCTTGAAATTGAAAAAAGTACTAAGGAATATATGACTACACAATTTGAGCATAATAAGTATTTTACTGAATAACTAAAGGACAACTCCGTTTTGCTAGATGCTATTGCAAAACAACTTGATGATATTAGTAGAGAAGTTTGCAACCTCTAATCTAAGTATGCTTTTTCCTAAAGTTTGCTAGGAAAATATCCGATGCACAAGCTACCTTAGTGAATCAAATGGCCACTAAACCAATCTCATTAGAGGATAAAAGTAATGAAGATCTTAAAATGATTGGTGTTTCTTCTATTGATTCCTTGCTTAGTAAAGTTAAGAATGATGAAAAGAGGACTGGAGAAGAGTCAACTTTAGGTAGAAGGCATCCCAATATTTCAGAGGGTAAAAATCTTGTTGAGAAAATTGATGAAAGTGGGTTTTGAGAGGTCAAAACTTTAGCTAGTGACGCACCCACTATTTTGGATTACAAAGTCTTTAATTATGATAATTGCTATTTGATTGATGTATTTCTTTGTTGCAATCCATGATATATTCACCCCATGCTTATGAACAAAATAAAGCTTTTACTAAACATCTTGTTGATGCTATGATGAAATCTTTTGAAGAAAAATTGGAATTAGAAGTTTCAAATCCTAGAAAATTGTATGATGAGTGGGAACCTACTATCAAAGTCAAGATTAAAAATTATGAGTGTTTTGCTTTTGTGTGACTTGGGTGCTAGTGTTTCCACCATTCCAAAATCTTTATGTGATGTGCTTGGTCTTACCAATCTTGAAGAATGTTCCTTGAATTTGCACTTGGCGGATTCTACTATTAAAAATCCTATGGGAAGAAATGATGATGTTCTTATTCTTGCAAATAGGAATTATGTGCCCATAGATTTTATTGTTCTTGATATTGATTGCAATCCGTCTTGTCATATTATTCTTGGTAGACCATTGTTACACACTATCGGTGTCGTGATTGACATGAAAGAAGGCAATATTAAGTTCCAATTTCCTTTGAGGAAGGGTATGGAACACTTTCCTAGAACTAGAATTAAGTCACCTTATGAATCAATCATGAGGCATCTTATGGATCTAAACCAAAGATGACAAAATTAGATCCATGCTATATGCCTAGCTAAGGGCGTAAAACTATAGTGCTTGTTGGGAGGCAACCCAATGAATAAAATTTATTTTTTGCCTTTTGCTTTCTGTTCTTGAGTGTTAGCACAATTATGCTACTGTTATGATTGTGTTTTTTTATGTTTTAATTAGTGTTTGTGCCAAGTAAAGCCTTAGGATCTTCTTGGGCAATAGTTGTTTGATCTTGCTGAAAAAACAGAAACTTTTATGCTCACGGAATTAATTTTCATTTTATACCAGAGAGCGATAAAATACCAATTCCACTTGCAGTAGATCAATATACAAAGTCTCGGGCCTTCCTAATTTTTCAGAGTTTTTTGAGGTATAAAAGTATTCGAAATAGTCAGATTGCTATAGACTGTTCTGTTTTGACAGATTCTGCTTTCTTTGTGTGGTGTGCTTATTTTGATGGCTCTAGGGTTTTCTTTGATGGGTTTTTGCCATATAAAAGTTGGAATAAAGTAGATATAATACAAAAACAAAATATGAATAGGTTTGATACAACACTTATAGTAGTGGTTTATTATTCTTATATTAACAGATCTCACGAAGGCTTTGTTGAGCTTTGTGTGATTGAAGTTTTCAAGTTTTGAGTTATCTTACGATGGATGAAGGAAGGATGTAAGCGCCTAAGCTTGGGGATGCCCCGGCATCCCAAGCTATTGTCCAAGAATGAGCAACCAACTAAGCTTGGGGATGCCCCCGAGTGGCATCCCCGCTTTCTTCCAACAACTATCGGTATTTTACTCGAGACTATATTTTTATTCGTCACATGATATGTGTTTTGCTTGGAGCGTCTTGTATGATATGTGTCTTTGCTTGTTTTATTTTGTTTTTTTAGTCATCAATCCTTCTGTACACACCTTTTTGGGAGAGCCAAAATTATGTTATGACTTGTTAGAATTGCTCTCTATGCTTCACTTAAATCTTTTATGAGCTAGGACTTGCTCTAGTGCTTCACTTATACCTTTTTTAGCACGGTTTGCTTTATTTTTTTTAAGAAATGCGCTCTTGCTTGACTTAAATTATTTTAAGAGAAAGAAAATTTGTTATGATCATGATCTTCACTTATATTTGTTTGAGCTTATGAAAAGCAACACATGAAAATTAGTGCCAAAGTGATAGATATCCAAGAAGGATAAAGTAAAAGAAAATGTCATGAAGATCATTGGAAAAAATAAACTTGATTCTTAGTAATAGTTTTGAGATATGATAATGAGATATGTGAGTTATGTTGACGAGTAATTGTGCTCTAGTAAGAATATTAGTGTTAAGGTTTGTGATTCCCTATGCATGCACGAAAGTCAATAGTCATGTAATGAAAATTATATCCTACCTGTAGTGCATTTATTCGGTGTTAATTATGCTTAATTCTTGCTTATGAGATTATTCGTTTATTGGTTGGTCGCTTCCCAATCTTTTGCTAGCCTTCATTTTGCACTAAGTATGACCTCTACTTGTGCATCCAAAATCCTTTAAACCATTTTTGCCACATGAGTCCACTATATCTACCTATATGCGGTATTCTTTTGCCGTTCTAAGCAAATTTGCATGTACCATCTCTAATTTTCAAAATAAACTTCTCTTTTGTGTGTTTGTTTCGCTCACGGAGCGGTGAGGGGTGGCTAATATTTTCCATGCTAGATGTGTTATTGTCAAGATGAGTGTTTTTTCAATTGTCATTGCACGAGAGTAAGGCAAAGGTATTAGGGATGCCTGATGACCCACAAGTATAGGGGATCTATCGTAGTCCTTTCGATAAGTAAGAGTGTCGAACCCAACGAGGAGCAGAAGGAAATGATAAGCGGTTTTCAGCAAGGTATTCTTTGCAAGTACTGAAATAAGTGGTAACAGATAGTTTTATGATAAGATAAATTGTAACAAGCAACAAGTAACAAAAGTAAATAAAGTGCAGCAAGGTGGCCCAATCCTTTTTGTAGAAAAGGACAAGCCTAGACAAACTCTTATATAAGGAAAAGCGCTCCCGGGGACACATGGGAATATCGTCAAGCTAGTTTTCATCACATTCATATGATTCGCATTCGGTACTTTGTTGATTTGACATGTGGGTGGACCGGTGCTTGGGTGATGCTCTTACTTGAACAAGCATCCCACTTATGATTAACCTCTATTGCAAGCATCCGCAACTACAACAAAAGTATTAAGGTAAACCTAACCATAGCATGAAACATATGGATCCAAATCAGCCCATTGCGAAGCAACACATAAACTAGGGTTTAAGCTTCTATCACTCTAGCAACCCATCATCTACTTATTACTTCCCAATGCCTTCCTCTAGGACCAAATAATGGTGAAGTGTTATGTAGTCAACATTCACATAACACCACTAGAGGGTAGACAACATACATCTCATCAAAATATCGAACGAATACCAAATTCACATGACTACTAATAGCAAGACTTCTCCCTTGTCCTAAGGAACGAACGTAACAACTCACAAAGAATATTCATGTTCATAATCAGAGGGGTAATAATATGCATAAAGGATCTGAACATATGATCTTCCACCAATTAAACCAACTAGCATCAACTACAAGGAGTAATTAACACTACTAGCAACCTACTAGCACCAATCCCAGACTTGGAGACAAGAATTGGATAGAAGAGATGAACTAGGGTTTTGAGATGAGATGGTGCTGATGAAGATGTTGATGGAGATTGCCCTCTCCCGATGAGAGCAGCGTTGGTGATGACGATGGCAATGATTTCCCCCTCTGGGAGGGAAGTTTCCCCGGTAGAACAGCTCTGCCGGAGCCCTAGATTGGTTCCGCAAAGGTTCCGCCTCGTGGCGGCGGAGTTTCGTCTCGAAAGGTTGCTTCTGGTTTTTTTCTCGACGAAAGACTTAATATAGCAGAAGATGGTCATCGGAGAGCCACCAGGGGGCCCACGAGGTAGGGGGCGCGCCCTAGGGGGGGGGCGCCCCCCACCCTCATGGCAAGGGTGTGGGCCCCCTGGTCTTCATCTTTGGCGAGGATTTTTCATTATTTATTATAAGGTATTCCGTGGAGTTTCAGGACTTTTGGAGTTGTGCAGAATAGGTTTCTAATATTTGCTCCTTTTCCAGCCCAGAATTCCAGCTGCCGGCATTCTCCCTCCTTATGTAAACCTTGTAAAATAAGAGAGAATAGCCATAAGTATTGTGACATAATATGAAATAACATCCCATAATGCAATAAATATCGATATAAAAGCATGATGCAAAATGGAAGTATCAACTCCCCCAAGCTTAGACCTCGCCTGTCCTCAAGCGAAAGCCGATAACAATAACTATGTCCCCATGTTTAGAGGTTGAGGCGCCGATAAAAATAAAATACAGACATGAGGGCATCATGATTATTCTCATAACAGCAACATACATAGATATTGTCATATGATTACTTATGTTCAAGTGATGATCTATTCACAATGCAAAAGTATGAATCAGAAACCTTATTGAGAACCATCAAAATATAACCTCAGTCATTGAAGCAATTGCAATTTATCATAACATCAGAAAGAGTCTATGTCAGAGCTAAAAAGCAAGTCAACATACTCAACTATCATCTAGTCCTTCATAGTTGTTAACACTCGCGCAATACTTGTGGTTACGGAGTTTTAATCGGACACAGAGAAAGATAGGGGCTTATGGTTTCGCCCCACAACCTTTTACCTCGAGGGTAATGTCAACAATAATAACTCATGCCCCCTACATCCAATTAGATATGTATATCAGGTTCTTTCCAACATGCTGGGCTTGCCAAAGGATAAAATGAAAAAGAGATAGGTGAAGATCACCATGACACTTGCATAAGGTAGAAGATAATAATAAAAGATAGGCCCTTCGCAGAAGGAAGCAGAGGTTGCCACGCGCTTTTATGGTTGGATGCACACAATCTTAATGCGAAGGAACGTCACTTTATATTGCCCCTTGTGATATGAACCTTTATTATGTAGTCCGTCGCTTTTATTACTTCCACATCACAAGATCGTATAAAGCTTATTTCTCCCACACTAATCATACATATTTAGAGAAATTTTTATTACTTTGCACTGATGACAACTTACTTGAAGTATCTTACTCAATCCATAGGTAGATATGGTGGACTCTCATGGCAAAACTGGTTTAAGGGTATTTGGTAGCACAAGTAGTATCTCTACTTGGTGCTGAGAATTTGGCTACCATGAGGGAGAAAGGCAAGCTCAACATCTTGGATGATCCATGACAACAAACTTTATCTCGGATATAAGAAAACATAACCCATTACGTTGTCTTCCTTGTCCAACATCAACTCTTTAGCATGTCATATTTTGATGAGTGCTCCCAGTCATAAAAGATGTCAATAATAGTATATTTATATGTGAAACCTCTCTTTCCTTATTAATTCCTATTAATTGCAACGATGACCAAAGCTATGTCTGCCAACTCCCAACAACTTTTAATCATCACACTCTTTCTATGTGAAGTCATTACTATCAATAAGATCAATATGAACTTTTGTTTCTTCTTATTCTTTTTCTCTTTTCTTTTATTCACCCAAGATCATAGCAAGAAAATCAAGCCCTTGACTCAAAACTAATCTTTATTATATAGCTCACGGACTCGATTACATAGAAAGATCATAAGGCAAAACTCAAAACTAGAACATGCCATAAACTTTATTCTACTAGATCAAAATACTACTAATAGGATCGAACTAAGGAAAACGGTAAAGATAGGAGTTGTGATTGTGATACGATACCGGGGCACCTCCCCCAAGCTTGGCGGTTGCCAAGGGGAGTGCCCATACCCATGTGATTATATCTCCTTGGTTGGTGAAGAAGGTGGAGGTGTTGTGGACTTAGTTGATGGCATAGACTTCTCCCTTAATTTACGCTTGAGGACGGCATTTTGATCCCTCAGATCATCAATCTCCCACTCCAGGGTTAATATATTTTTGCATAGGTCCTGCTTATTTTCCTGCAAGAGACGAAAAGGGATAAACTCGAATTTTGGTTTCTTTACCCTATCAGGGAGACTTGAATTTTTGAACTCCACGTGCATATCCCCAGGTTGAGGTAATGGGGCTTCATCTTCATCGAAGCTCGTCTCCTCCTTCCCATTGGGTTCATAGTCCTCTTCTTCCTCCGTGGTCCAACCATCGTGCTCCACATATCCATAGACCTTAGGATTATCTAAGCAATCATCCACATAGCTTTCTCCTTTCGAATCCTGGGAAGACATGTTGATCTAATCTGCAGCGGGACAGCTCGAAACAAAAACAGAGGATAATTGCGTGATATGGGAGTCAAAACCTTCGGGATAACATATAGTGAATTTTTACCGACCAAAATACGCATCGTGCAAGAAAACGGAGTCCGGAAGGCACGAGTGGTGCTCATGAGGTAGGGGCGCGCCTAGGGGGTAGGGCGCGCCCTCCACCCTCGTGGGGCCCTCGTGTCCTTCCTGGACTGCTACTTAATTTTCTATTTTTCTAAATATTCCAAAATAGAGAAATATTGCCTTAAAAATTGTTTTGGAGTCGGTTTACTTACCGTACCACATACATATTCCTTCTCAGAGTCTGAAACGTTCTGGAAAGTGTCCCTTATGTATTCCTCCTTGGTTACGGTTTCAATAATATTGGTTTCAACATTTATGGGATTACCTGATATATAATGTTTGATTCTTTGACCGTTTACCACCTTTGGATTTGTGCCATAGAAGTTGTTGATTTTTATGGCACCAGAACGATAGACCTCTTCGATAACATAGGGGCCTTCCCATTTAGAGAGAAGTTTTCCTGCAAAAAATCTTAAAAGAGAGTTGTATAGCAATACATAATCACCTACATTAAACTCACGCTTTTGTATCCTTTTGTCATGCCATCTTTTAACCTTTTCTTTAAACAACTTGGCATTTTCATAAGCTTGGGTTCTCCATTCATCAAGTGAGCTAATATCAAATAACCTCTTTTCATCGGCATGTTTAAAATCGTAGTTGAGCTCTTTAATAGCCCAATATGCCTTGTGTTCTAGTTCGAGAGGTAAGTGACATGCTTTTCCATATACCATTTTATACGGAGACATACCCATAGGATTTTTATATGCAGTTCTATAGGCCCATATTGTATCATCAAGTTTCTTGGACCAATTCTTTCTAGACCTATTAACAGTCTTTTGCAAAATTAATTTGAGTTCTCTATTACTCAACTCTACTTGACCACTAGACAGTGGGTGATACGGAGATGCAATTCTATGATTGACATCATATTTGGCAAGCATTTTACAGAAAGCACCATGAATAAAATGAGAACCACCATCAGTCATTAAATATCTAGGGACTCCAAACCTCGGAAAAATAACTTCTTTAAGCATTTTAATAGAAGTGTTATGATCATCACTACTAGTTGGAATAGCTTCTACCCACTTAGTAACGTAATCAACAACAACTAAAATATGTGTATATCCATTAGAGGCAGGAAAAGGTCCCATATAATCAAAGCCCCAAATATCAAATGGTTCAATAACAAGTGAATAATTCATAGGCATTTGTTGACGTCTACTAATATTACCAATTCTTTGACATTCATCACAAGATAGGACAAACTTACGGGCATCCTTGAAGAGAGTAGGCCAATAAAAACCGGATTGCAATACCTTATGTGCAGTTCTATATCCCGCGTGGTGTCCTCCATAAGTTTCAGAGTGGCACTTGCGTAGGATCTGTTCCTGTTCATGCTCAGGTACACAACGTCTAATAACACCATCTACTCCTTCTTTATAAAGATGTGGGTCATCCCAAAAGTAATGTCTCAAATCATAGAAGAACTTTTTCTTTCATTGGTATGTGAAGCTAGGTGGTATGAATTTAGCAACAATGTAATTAGCATAATCAGCATACTAAGGGGTACTGCGAGAAGTACTTATGACATTTAATTGTTCATCAGGAAAGCTATCATCAATAGGTAGTGGGTCATCAAGAACATTCTCTAACCTAGATAAGTTGTCTACAACGGGGTTCTCAGCTCCTCTTCTATCAACAATATGCAAATCAAATTCTTGTAGCAAGAGAACCCATCTAATAAGTCTAGGTTTAGCATCTTTCTTCTCCATAAGAAATTTAATAGCAGCATGATCAGTGTGGATAGTTACTTTAGAATCAACAATATAAGGTCTGAACTTATCACAAGCAAATACAACTGCAAAAAGTTCTTTTTCAGTAGTAGCATAATTTCTTTGAGCATTGTCTAGAGTCTTACTAGCATAATGGATAACATTTAATTTCTTATCAACTCTTTGCCCTAGAACAGCACCTACAACATAATCGCTAGCATCACACATAATTTCAAAGGGTAAATTCCAATCAGGTGGCTGAACAATAGGTGCAGAGACTAATGCTTTCTTAAGTATTTCAAATGCTTCTACACAATCATCATCAAAGACAAATGGTATATCTTTTTGCAATAAATTAGTCAGAGGCCGAGAAATTTTTGAGAAGTCCTTAATGAACCTCCTATAAAATCCGGCATGACCAAGGAAACTTCTTATACCTTTGATGTTCTTGGGACATGGCATCTTTTCAATAGCATCAACCTTGGCTTTATCAACTTCAATACCTCTTTCAGAAACTTTATGCCCAAGACAATACCCTCATTAACCATAAAGTGGCACTTTTCCCAATTCAAGACAAGATTAGTTTCTTCACATCTCTGCAAAACTCAATCAAGATTGCTCAAGCAATCATCAAAAGAAGATCCATAGACGGAAAATTCGTCCATGAAAACCTGACAAATCTTTTCACAAAAGTCAGAGAATATTGCCATCATGCATCTTTCAAAGGTAGCAGGTGCATTACATAAACCAAAAGGCATACGTCTATAAGCAAAAGTACCAAAAGGGCATGTAAAAGTAGTCTTTGATTGATCTTTATCCGACACATGTATTTGAGAGAAACCAGAATAACCATCTAGAAAGCAGTAATGTGTATGTTTGCGTAATCTTTCTAGCATTTGATCGATAAAAGGTAAGGGGTAATGATCTTTCTTAGTAGCCTTATTTAATTTGCAGAAATCAATTACCATCCTATAACCTGTAATAATTCTTTGTGGAATCAATTCATATTTATCATTAGGAACAACAGTAAAACCTCCCTTCTTAGGGACACAATGAACAGGACTTACCCACTGACTATCAGTAACGGGATAAATTATACCTTCCTCCAGAAGCTTTAGTATTTCTTTTCTTACCACTTCTTCCATTTTAGGATTCAGACATCGTTGAGGATCACGAACTGGTTTGGCATCTGCTTCCAAATTTATTTTATGTTGACATAGAGTGGGACTAATGCCCTTAAGATCATCAACAGTATATCCAATAGCAGCACGGTGCTTCTTCAGAGTTTTCAATAATATTTCTTCTTCATGCTCTAAAAGGTTAGCACTAATAATAACAGGATATATCTTCTTTTCATCAAGATAAGCGTATTTAAGATTATCAGGCAATGGTTTAAGCTCAAACACGGGATCACCCTTGGGTGGAGGGGGATCCCCTAGGATTTCAACAGGCTAATTGTGTTTCAGAATAGGTTCCTATTTAAAGAATAATTCATATATTTCCCTTCTTTCATTCATAAACATATCATTCTCATGGTCTAGCAAATATTGTTCTAAAGGATCACTAGGAGGTACGGCAATAGAAGCAAGACCAATAATTTCGTCCTTACTAGGCAATTCTTCTTCATGGTGTTGTTTACTAAATTTAGAGAAATTAAACTCATGAGTCATATCATCTAAGCCGACAGTAACAACATCCCTTGTGCAATCTATGGTAGCATTAACAGTATTCAAGAAGGGTCTACCAAATATAATGGGACAAAAGCTATCTTGTGGGGAACCAAGAACAAGAAAATCAGCAGGATATTTAGTTTTCCCACACAAGACATCAACATCTCTAACAATTCCCATTGGTCAAATAGTATCTCTATTAGCCAGTTTAATAGTAACATCAATTTCTTCTAACTCAATAGGTGCAATGTCATGCATAATTTCTTTGTATAAGTCAATAGGTATTGCACTAGCACTAGCACCGATATCACATAAGCCATGATAACAATGTTCTCCTATTTTAACAGAAATAACAGGCACGCCTACCACAGGTCTATTTTTATCTTTAGCACAAGGTTTAGCAATTCTAGCAGTTTCACCGCAAAACTGAATAACATGCCCATCAATATTATCAGACAAGAGATCTTTAACAATAGCAATATTAGGTTCTACTTTAACTTGCTCAGGACATGTATATGTTTTAATATTTCTTTTACGAACCACAGTTGAAGCTTTAGCATGATCCTTTATCCTAACAAGGAAAGGTGGTTTCCCAACATAACAAGTAGGAACAATAGGATCATTATAAGTGACAGTCTTTCCTTCAACTTTAATAGGTGCAGCTACTTTTCATTCTATGAGAGGATGCTATTTGAACCACTTATCCTTAGGGAGATCAACATAAGTAGCAAAAGATTCACAGAAAGAAGCTACTATCTCAGAATCAAGTCCATATTTAGTGCTAAACTTACGGAAAGTATCGGTATCCATAAAAGATTTAACACAATCAAACTTAGGTGTCATACCTGACTCCTTACCTTTGTCGAGATCCCAATCTTCAGAGTTGCGTTTAATTCTATCCAATAAATCCCATCTAAATCCAATAGTCTTCATCATTAAAGAGCAAGCACAAGAAGTATCGAGCATGGTGCGATTATTTTCAGAAAGCCGAGCATAAAAATTTTGAAGAATGGTTTCTCTTGGGAGCTCATGATTGGGGCATGAATATAACATTGAATTAAGCCTCCCCCAAGCTTGAGCGATGCTTTCTCCTTCGCGAGGCCAAAAATTATATATATAATTGCGGTCACGATGAACAAGATGCATAGGGTAATACTTTTTATGAAATTCCAATTTCAATCTTCTATAGTTCCATGATCTCGTATCATCACATAGACTATACCATGTCAATGCGTCTTCCTTCAAAGATAAAGGGAAGACCTTCTTCTTAGCAACATCATCGGGTATACCGGCAAGCTTAAATAATCCACAAACTTCATCCACGTATATTAGGTGTTCATCAGGATGCTTTGTTCCATCTCCTGTAAAAGGATTAGCTAGCAGTTTTTCTATCATACCCGAAGGATACTCATAAGGAATTTCATTTTCAATAGGTTCAGTAGGTTGAGGAGAAACTCTTTGCTCTACTGGTCGGGGTGAAGATACCCCGAACAAGCCCCTCAGAGGATTACTTTCCATAGTAACAAGTGACAGTAAATTTCAGCACACTATATAAATTTTCCTTACCAAATTCCACCTACCAAAGGCGCTTCACTCCCCGGCAATGGCGCCAGAAAAGAGTTTTGATGACCTACAAGTATAGGAGATCTATCGTAGTCCTTTCGATAAGTAAGAGTGTCGAACCCAATGAGGAGCAGAAGGAAATGATAAGCGGTTTTCAGCAAGGTATTCTCTACAAGTACTGAAATAAGTGGTAACAGATAGTTTTGTCATAAGATAATTTGTAACGAGCAACAAGTAACAAAATTAAATAAAGTGCAGCAAGGTGGCCCAATCCTTTTTTTAGCCAAGGACAAGCCTGGACAAACTCTTATATAAGGAAAAGCACTCCCGAGGACACATGGGAATATCGTCAAGCTAGTTTTCATCACGTTCATATGATTCGCATTCGGTACTTTGATAATTTGACATGTGGGTGGACCGGTGCTTGGGTGCTGTTCTTACTTGAACAAGCATCCCACTTATGATTAACCTCTACTACAAGAATCCACAACTACAACAAAAGTATTAAGGTAAACCTAACCATAGCATGAAACATATGGATCCAAATCAGCCCCATACAAAGCAACGCATAAACTATGGTTTAAGCTTATGTCACTCTAGCAACCCATCATCTACTTATTACTTCCCAATGCCTTCCTCTAGGCCCAAATAATGGTGAAGTGTTATGTAGTCGACGTTCACATAACACCACTAGAGGCTAGACAACATACATATCATCAAAATATCGAATGAATACAAAATTCACATGACTACTAATAGCAAGACTTCTCCCTTGTCCTCAAGAACAAACGTAACTACTCACAAAGCATATTCATGTTCATAATCAGAGGGGTAATAATATGCATAAAGGATCTGAACATATGATCTTCCACCAATTAAACCAACTAGCATCAACTAGAAGGAGTAATTAACACTACTAGCAACCTACTAGCACCAATCCCGGACTTGGAGAAAAGAATTGGATACAAGAGATGAACTAGGTTTTTGAGATGTGATGGTGCTGATGAAGATGTTGATGGAGATTTCCCTCTCCCGACGAGAGGAATGTTGGTGATGATGATGGCGATGATTTCCCCGTCCGGGAGGGACGTTTCCCCGGCAGAACAGCTCTGCCGGAGCCCTAGATTGGTTCCGCCAAGGTTCCGCCTCGTGGAGGCGGAGTTTCGTCCTGAAAGGTTGCTTCTGGTTTTTTTCTCGACGAACTTCATATAGCAGAAGATGGTCATCGGAGAGCCACCAGGGGGCCCACGAGGTAGGGGGCGCGCCCTAGGGGGGGCGCGCCCACCCTCGTGGCAAGGGTGTGGGCCCCCTGGTCTTCATCTTTGGCGAGGATTTTTCATTATTTATTATAAGGTATTCCGTGGAGTTTCAGGACTTTTGGAGTTGTGCAGAATAGGTCTCTAATATTTGCTCCTTTTCCAGCCCAGAATTCCAGCTGCCGGCATTCTCCCTCCTTATGTAAACCTTGTAAAATAAGAGAGAATAGCCATAAGTATTGTGACATAATGTGAATAACGGCCCATAATGCAATAAATATCGATATAAAAGCATGATGCAAAATGGAAGTATCAACTCCCCCAAGCTTAGACCTCGCTTGTCCTCAAGCGAAAGCCGATAACAATAACTATGTCCCCATGTTTAGAGGTAGAGGCGTCGATAAAAATGAAATATGGACATGAGGGCATCATGATTATTCTCATAACAACAACATACATAGATATTGTCATATGATTACTTATGTTCAAGTGATGATCTATTCACAATGCAAAAGTATGAATCAGAAACCTTATTGAGAACCAACAAACTATAACCTTAGTCATTGAAGCAATTGCAATTTATCATATGCCCAGTCCCGAAATGAAAATTGAAATGAATTTACTTTATGTTGTCAAATAATAAATTCCTTGGAAAGTGTTGGTATGTAGGGCACCCGTGGATATGGTTAGCCATGGATAGTGAAAGTTATGGTGGAAAAAGGAATAAACTTTATTTTCTGTTTGGGAACCGCCTATGATATATCTATGGATGGAAAGTATTGGGAACTCTAAGTCGTTTTTGTTGGTGGGATGGATACACCTCCCAAAATGTTTTTATCTCAAATTTTTTTGCTTTGAGCTCTGGCACCTCTACAAATCCCTACTTCTCTCTATGAAGGGCCTATCTTTTACTTTCTGCAATTTTTATTTTTAAATTTGAGCCTCCATCTTCTCTCATAAAAGAACCAACTAGGAGGCAATATGATCGTGCTCAAGTAATGGGTGTAGTTAATATTCAAGTGTGTTTCATGAATGGATCAATGTTTGAGCATGATGGGCTAGGGATAACTTATTTTAGCATTAATATTTTGAAATACATGGTTGCTTGTTGATATGCTTGAGTATCTAAATTATTGTGTCAAAACTAGACTATTGCTATGAATCACATAAAAGTCCAAATGTCCATGCTATAAAGAAAAGAATATGATATGACTTGATGAACAACACTCCACATCAAAAATTCTGTTTTTATCACTTACCTACTCGAGGACGAGTAGGAGTTAAGATTGGGGATGCTGATACGTCTCCAACGTATCTATAATTTTTCATTGTTCCATGCTGTTTTATTATCAATGTTGGATGTTTTATAATCATTTTATAGTCATTTTATATCATTTTTGGTACTAACCTATTGACATAGTGCCAAGTGCCAGTTGATGTTTTTCCATATTTTTTACATCACAGAAAATCAATATTAAACGGAGTCCAAATGCCACGAAACTTTACGGAGATTTTTTATGGGACAAAAGGAAGGAAATGGGCCCTGCTTGCACCCGGGGGTGCCCCGAGGGGGGCACAACCCACCAGGGCGCGCCAGGAGGCCCTGGCGCGCCCTCGTGGGTTGTGCCCACCTCGGGTGCCCCCTGGACCGCCTCTTTGCTCTATAAATACCCCAAAAATACCAGAACCCTACGAGAGTCGACTAAATATTCATCCAGCCGCCGCAAAGTCCAGAATCACCAGATCCAATCTAGACACCATCATGGAGGGGTTCACCACTTCCATTGGTGCCTCTCCGATGATGCGTGAGTAGTTCTTTGTTGACCTTCGGGTCCGTAGTTAGTAGCTAGATGGATTCATCTCTCTCTCTCTCTTGATCCTCAATACAATGGTCTCTTGGAGATCCATATGATGCAACTCTTTTTGCGTTGTGTTTGTTGGGATCGATGAACTTCGAGTTTATGATCAGATCTATGTTTTTATATCCATGAAAGTATTCAAGTTTCTTTGATCTCTTTTATGCATGATCTCTTATATCCTCGTATTTCTTTTCCGATATTTGGGTTTTGTATGGCAACTTGATCTATTTATCTTGCAATGGGAAGAGGTGCCCGGTAGTGGGTTCGGTCTTACGATGCTTGATCCCAGTGACAGTAAGGGAACCGACACATATGTATCATTGCCACTAAGGATAAAAAGATGAGATATATATCTACTGCCATGTAGATAAACGGATCTTGTCTACATCATGTCATCATTCTTATTGCATTACTCTGTTTTTCCATGAACTTAATACACTAGATGCATGCTGGATAGCAGTAGATGTGTGGAGTAATAGTAGTAGATGCAGGTAGGAGTCGGTGTACTAATCTTCGACGTGATGCCTATGTAATGATCATTGCCTGGATATCATCATAATTATTTGAAGTTCTATCAATTGCCCAACAGTAATTTGTTTACCCATCGTTTGCTATTTTTCTCGAGAGAAGCCACTAGTGAAACCTACGGCCCTCGGTTCTTCTTTCTCATATATTTTCCTTGCGATCTACTTTTCCTTTGCATTTTTATTCAGATTTGTTAAACCAAAAATCCAAAAATACTTTGCTGCAATTTATTTTATTTGGTGTTCGATCTATCAATCTACTACAATTTACCTCACGTCCGTTTGCCTATCTTGAGGCGTCCTACCCCTGAAGGGATTGACAACCCCTTTAAGACGTCAGGTTGCGAGGTGTTGTTATTTGTGTGCAGGTGCTGCTTACGTTGTGTTGCTTGGTTCTCCTACTAGTTCGATACCTTGGTTTCATAACTGAGGGAAATACCTGCCGTCGATGTTCTACATCATCCCTCCCTCTCCAAGGAAATACCGACGTAGTTCCAGCTACCATCAGAGCACGGCTACAGTTCAGGCGTACCCAGCGGACGCCCCTCACCCGGCGGGGTACTGTAGCCACACTGCCCGTGAAATCACCTACGACCTAGGGAGCTACACTCCCACGATGGGCAGTCAGTACGGCCTGCAAGCGGCGGTCCGTACCTGTCCATAAGCCACCAGAAGGCGGCAAACCTCCAGAAGGTGGCGACGAGGGTTGGCCGGCTCCTAGCAGGCGGCCCACCCTCCCCTCAAAGTCCATGCTCCATTAATCAAAGAGACAGGGTGTGGCTACAGTGATCGCCCGCCAGGAAGCGGGACTGTAGCCATGCTCCCCCCGACAAAGCCTCCATCATCAGTAGTAAGGCTACAATGAGAAGCAACCAACAAGACCCGCAAGTGGCGGGCTCGGCCTGTCGGCCGAGTACATGACAGCCGGTGGGACCCACCAAGCGGCGGGCCCCAGCAGCCAGCGGAGAAGCCGACGCCTAGAGACGCTGATGGCCAGGTCCCACACCCGGCCGGATTACCATTGTACCCCAGGCTTCCCCATGCAAGGGGTTCAGAACCTTAGAGATTACACACACACACACATAGAGAGAGAGAGGAGTAGAGCTAGCCTTGCCCTTCTTCCTCCTCTAGCCGAATAGCTCAAGGAGCAAACTTGTAGCTACTCTATTGACTATAGTCATCATCCGGAGACCCCGCAGAGCAGGACTAGGGGTGTTATCTCCACGGAGAGCCCCGAACCTGGATAAGATACGCAGGCATACGCGGTCTCGCTCACTCCCGCTTCTAGAGCCCGATGATGTAGTCTTGTCCCTCTCCATGATTAGCCACCCCCTGGCATATGTCGCCACACATCCCCGACTCGTAGTATGAGGAGTTGATGTATTCACCATGTGTCAATGCTTTGTTTCGGTCCTCTATTAAAAGGAGGCCTTAATATCCCTTAGTTTCCTTATGGACCCCGGTGCCACGGGAGGGTAGGACAAAAGATGTCATGCAAGTTCTTATTATAAGTACGTATGACAATATACAAAATACGTGCCTACATTGAATTGATGAATTGGAGCTATTGTGTATCGCTCTTGGATGTGATTGTTATATGATGAATGTCATCCAACACAAATATCGATCCTTGATCCAATGCCTACGCTTTTTCCGTATTGATATTTGCTATGTTACTGCTGTTGTTGCTGCAATTACAATCACTACAAAACTGCTACTATTACTATCACTTTTACTACTACTACTACTACTGTCACCACTGCTTTCAAACTATCATACTACTGTGCTACTAAACACTTTGCTGTAGATATTTAGTTCTCTAGGTGTGGTTGAATTGACAACTCAACTCCTAAGCTCATAAATATTCTATGGCTCCCCTTGTGTCGAATCAATAAATTTGGGTGAAATACTACCCTTGAAGACTGTCGCGATCCCCTGTACTTGTGGGTTATAAATAGCTCTCCGTCCCCATTCAGTTGTAGCCTTCTTTCTATTATATATGTAGTAAGCTCAATGGTATTTCGGACACGGTAGCTCATCAGGTTCTAAGTTGCTTTATAGAACCTGTCTTTGGTGGTGTTTCTTCGGCTCAATGGTATTTCCATAGCCTTTGGTCTTTTCTTTCTACATTTTCTCGGTTTCAATTTCTGGTCTTTGTAACACTTGTTGTACTATGCATTTCAGTTGAATGAAGTTGTCACCCTTTGGTGCCTTTTCTTGTTCAAAAAAATGTTTACTGATGGTGCTAGAAACACAATCAACTTATCACGAAGAGGAATTTTTGCATGCAACCAAATAAAAAGAAGAAAATTAGAAATGATAATGTGTATTAGATGAGGTGTCACAGACTCTTGTGTCTATGGAAAAAATAGAAAGCATAAAAATTAAATAAAACAAAAAAATTGTCCAACCTTAAGTAGGTCTCATCTCTAAGAAAAAGCACATAGTCTTTTACTTCAGAAATACATGGGCCATCCCCAAAGCTAAGGGCATCTCCGACACTGACCAACAAATTTGCCTCGGCTCAAGCGGCGCCCCCCAGCATGCGTGGTGATCTTGTGGGGCCCTGGAGCCTTCGACAACCCTAAGTCCAACTCCATAAGTACCGTGTCATGGATAAAAAATCAGAGATAAGGAATCATCATGTTTTACGATACATAGCCGTCGCCACCTCTTGGTCTTCATCGAGGGGACTGATCTGGAGTCCGATCGGTGGTCTAGAGGGTGGAAATCTTCGTCGTTGTCATCAGCAACCATTCTCCATCAACATTTCCATGATGCTCACCACCATGAGTGTGTAATCCCTTCATAGGCATGCTGTACGGTGATGGAGTTGGATGAGATTTGTCATGTAATCAAGTCAATTTTTTAGGGCTTGGTCCCTAGTGTCCACTAGGTTCTGAGATTGATGTTGCTACGACTTTGCTATGCTTAATGCTAGTCACTAGGGCCCAAATGCCATGATTTCAGATATGGAACTATTATGTTTTCATGAATATAAGTGTGTTTTGGATCCTATTTTGAAAGTTGTATGCACCTATTATGTGTTATGATCTGTAGTCCCCAAGGTGCCAATAAATGGGATTCACTCTAGTGATGACCGTAGTATGAGGAGTTCATGTATTCACCATGTGTTAATGCTTTGTTTCGGTTCTATATTAAAAGGAGGCCTTAATATCCCTTAGTTTCCTTATGGACCTCGTGGCCACTGGAGGGCAGGAAAAAAGATGCCATGCAAGTTTTTATTATAAACACGTATGAGTATATACGGAATACATGCCTACATTGAATTGATGAACTAGAGTTATTGTGTATCGCTCTAGGTTGTGACTGTTATATGATGAATGCCATCCAACACGAATATCCATCCTTGATCCATTGCATGCGCTTTTTCTCATATTGATCTTTACTAAGTTACCATTGTTGCCGATGCGGTCACTACAAAAAAAAGACACATCCGTGACATTTTGGGCCGAACGAAATTTTTCCTGTCATGCTTATGACACTTCTATGACGATAATTGTGACAGAACCCGGTATCATCAAAGATGTGGTGGGTGAGAGAGTCCTGGACTAAGGGGTCCTCGAGCGTCCAGCCTGTTGGACATGGGCCGGACTGTTGGGCCATGAATATACATGACTAAATATTCTCTCACTCGTGTCCGGATGGGACTCTCCTTAGCATGGATGGCAAGCTTGGCATTCGGATATGAAGATTCCTTTCTTTGTAACCGTCTTTTGTCGGCTTCCTAGGACGGGGGTCCCCAGACTTGCCTGCCTGCGGCCCACGACGTGGCTCCACCAGCGGCCCTGTATGACCCATCTTCACTAGCAAACACTCAAGACCCTCGCGAGGGGCCAAGCCTCATGAGGCGGACGACGCGAGACCTCCTCGAGGGCGGCCTCACTAGGATGGCTCACGAGGGGCGGAGAGATCAAGGCAAGGGGCACCTTGCGAGGTTGCTGTGATGCAAGCCATGACGACAAAGGCCAGGCGGGCACCAGGCGGGCGCCAGCGCGCGCAGGGTCCTCATTTCCTCTTTGGTGCTAAAGAGGCAAGCGCAGGCACGGAGTCCCGAGGCATCAAGCAAAGGTTTCCGTGCAATGAGACCAAGACCAGCAGGACGGCATGAAGGAGGTCACCGTGGAGCCCAAGATGGCGTCATCACCAGAGCCTTTGGCAGGCGAAGACCATATTTTGTGAGGATAGCTTGTACTAGTTGTCCCCCTTCAAATTGGCCATTGTGGGATCCCTTCCCGCCTAATATTTGGGGAGAGGACCCGGGCCACTATAAATAGGACTGGCCATCACCTTAGAAGGAGGAGAGAGAATCCTCTACAACATCAACTCACCAAGCACAAGAACACCTCTCCTCAGGAGGCTGTTCTTGCCTTGTAACTGTTCATCCTAAGCCCAGAGGCAATCCACCACACCACACTGCAGTAGGGTATTACACCACATTGGTGGCCCGAACCAGTATAAATATTGTGTCCCTTTGTTCTGCGAGTTCGGCGCGCTAAGCCCTGAGATTGCGGTGAGGGCGTGAGCTAGAGGGGAGAGATCTTCATGTGCACCCCAGTGTTCGAACCTCAAGGGTTTGCCGGAACCCGAAATCCGACATTTGGCGCGTCACGTAGGGGTGCGCTGAAGCTCCGCCTCTCCGCTTGCTTCGTCCAGCTTCATGGCGGACGCCACCCCTCTGGTTAGGCCGGTGTGCGCCTGCGGATGCGCCGCGGGCATCCGGGCCTTCACCCACACCTTGTGGCAGGTGCGGTGGCCACACAAGTTCAAGCCAGAGATGCCACCCCACTACGATGGCGCGGCAGATCCGACGGCCTTCCTGCAGGCATATGAGAAGGCCGTCCTCGAAGCCGGAGGCGATGACCAGGTCATGGCCAACTGGTTCCCCTTGGCCCTGGCTGGCGTGCCACGCGCCTGGCTGCTCAGCTTGCTAGGATCTTCGGTGACCTCCTGGAAGGAGCTGTGCGGTCTCTTCGTCACGCGCTTCGCGGCACCGGTGCCTGAGGGAGTCCTAGATTAGGGGGTCTCCGGACAGCCGGACTATATCCTTTGGCCAGACTGTTGGACTATGAAGATACAAGATTGAAGACCTCATCCCGTGTCCGGATGGGAGTCTCCTTGGCGTGGAAGGCAAGCTAGGAAATACGGATATGTAGATCTCCTCCCTTGTAACCGACTCTATGTAACCCTAGCCCCCTCCGGTGTCTATATAAACCGGAGGGTTTAGTCCGTAGGACAACATACAATCATACCATAGGCTAGCTTCTAGGGTTTAGCCTCTATGATCTCGTGGTAGATCAACTCTTGTAATACTCATATCATCAAGAACAATCAAGCAGGACGTAGGATATTACCTCCATCAAGAGGGCCCGAACCTGGGTAAACATCGTGTCCCCTACCTCATGTTACCATCCGCCTTGGACGCACAGTTCGGGACCCCGTACCCGAGATCTGCCGGTTTTGACACCGACATTGGTGCTTTCATTGAGAGTTCCACTGTGACGTCACCGTAAGGCTCGATGGCTCCTTCGATCATCGGTAACGATGAGGTCCAAGGTGAGGTTTTCCTCCCCGGACAGATCTTCGTATTCAGCGGCTTCGCACAGAGGGCCAATTCGCTTGGCCATCAGGAGTAGATCAAGAGTTATGCCCCTGGCCATCAGGTCAGGTTTGGAAACTTAAACTACACTGCCAACATCCGCAGAGACTTGATCTTCGACGGATTCGAGCCCATGTCAGGTGCGCCGCACAGTCACGGCGAGCATGATGTAACTCTACCGTCGGACAATACTCGGGAAATCGCATCTGCAACTACTCCGGCCACCAATCCGGAGCAAATCGCGCCATCCGAGAGCGGAGGGATAGACCCCGCCATGGTGGCCGCACTCTTAGTGGCGATAGAGCCGGATACGGACTTCACCCCTTACGAGAGCCATGTCGCCGAACCACTGGATTCACCTCCGGCCATGGACTCCGAGCTGCTTACATCCGTGCTCGTCTAATCCGACTGGGCGCCGATCATGGAGTTCACCTCTGCGGATATCTTTCAACACTCGCCCTTCGGCGATGTTCTAAATTCATTAAGGTCTCTCTCCCTGTTAGGAGAACCTTGGACGAACTATGTCCGGCTAGAATGGGATGCGGACGACGAAGAAATTCGCTGCCCACCCACCACCCACTTAGTAGCCATTGTCAATGATTTAACCGACATGCTTGACTTTGACTCCGAAGACATCTATGGTATGGACAACGATGCAGGAGACGAGCAGGAACCACCGCCCACAGGGAGCTGGACCGCTACCTCATCATATGACATATACATGGTGGACACCCCTAAAGGAGGCAATGGTGACGAGACAACGGAGGTTGACCCCTCCAAGAAGCAACCCAAGCGCCAACATCAGCGGCGCCACTCTAAGTCCTGCCATAGCAAAAGTAGTGATACCGGCACAGGAGATAATAACACTCCGGATAGTGCCGAAGACAACCAAAATTCCCTCAAGCATGATGTAGAGCCGGAGGATGAACAAGCTAGCCCTCTAGAGCAGGCAGCAGATGGAGAACCGGAGCAGGACAATTACATGCCTCTCTCCGAAGACGAGGCAAGCCTCGGCGACGAACAATTTATCGTGCCTGAGGACCCCGTCGAGCAGGAGCGCTTCAAGCGCCGGCTTATGGACACAGCAAATAGCCTGAAGAAAAAGCAACAACTGCTTCAAGCTGATCAAGACTTGCTAGCGGACAGATGGACCGAAGTCCTTGCGGCCTAGGAATACGAACTCGAGCGCCCCTCCAAGAGTTACCCAAAACGTAGGTTGCTACCTCACCCCGAGGAGGAAGCATTGAAACCTCATTCACCAGTGTACGATGCGGCTGACCGGCCACTGCGTGGCCAAGCTAGAGAAGCGTTTCAGCCTGAAGTTCATCCTGCACCCCGCCGCCACTCAATCAAAAATACCAAGGCCCGGGGCAACACACGGGACCTGCGAGACGTATTGGACAGTAAGGAAAAACATGCAAGGTCAATATATGGGTCACGGGCATGCGCGCCAACACGGGACGATGATCGTCGCGCCAGATACACCAAAAGCAAATCCGGCCGGGCTGAATACAACTGACAAGACTCATATGAACTACGTCGTGATATAGCCTGGCACAGAGGCACCGCACACCCCCTATGCTTCACTGATGAAGTTATGGATCACGAATTCCCAGAGGGTTTCAAACCCGTAAATATCGAATCATATGATGGTACAACAGATCCCGTTGTATGGATTGAGGAGTTCCTCCTTCACCTCCACATGGCTCACGGTGATGATCTACATGCCATCAAGTACCTCCCAATAAAACTCAAAGGACTAGCTCGGCATTAGCTGAATAGCTTTCCAGCAGACTCCGTCGGCGGTTGGGAGGATCTGGAAGACGCATTCCTTGAAAACTTCCCGGGCACTTATGTGCGACCACCGGATGCTGATGACTTGAGCCATATAACTCAGCAGCCAGGGGAATCGGCCAGACAATTATGGACTCAGTTCCTGACTAAGAAAAACCAAATTGTCGACCGTCCGGACGCAGAGGCCCTCACGGCATTCAAGCACAGCATCCATGACGAGTGGCTTGCCCGCCACCTTGGCCAGGAGAAGCCGAAGTCTATGGCAGCCCTCACGACACTCATGACCCGCTTTTGGACGGGCGAGGATAGCTGGCTGGCT
The DNA here is from genome assembly GCF_003073215.2 of Triticum urartu. Taxonomy (NCBI): domain Eukaryota; kingdom Viridiplantae; phylum Streptophyta; class Magnoliopsida; order Poales; family Poaceae; genus Triticum; species Triticum urartu. The sequence continues at coordinate 2,256,713 of NC_053022.1, read as the reverse complement.
CGCAGCAATAACACATCGAGGAATCCGGGGACTTCGGATACCAAAGATGCCAACGGCAAACAACGTCGTAACAGACCAAAGTGCCGCAATAACGGCGATAACCCCGAGGATACGACAGTCAATGCCGAATTTAGAGGCTCTAGATCCGGTCAGTAGAAAAAGCCATTTAAAAGAAGTACTTCGACTCCATCTAGTTCGGATCGCATAATTGATCGATCGTGTCAAATCCACGGCACCCCCGACAAGCTAGCCAATCACACCAACAGAGAATGCTGGGTGTTCAAGCAGGACGGCAAGTTAAATGCCGAAAACAAGGACAAGGGGATGCATAGTGATGACGAGAGGAGCCCCGGCCGCCAAACACGGGGGGACAGAAGGGGTTACCCCCACAAGTGAAGACTGTGAACATGATATACGCAACCCACATTCCCAAGAGGGAGCGGAAGCATGCACTAAGGGACGTCTATGTGATGGAGCCCGTCGCCCCAAAGTTCAACCCATGGTTTGCTTGCCCGATCACCTTTGATTGCAGGGACCACCCCACTAGTATCCGTCATGGCGGATCCGCCACACTGGTCCTAGACCCCATCATCGACAGATTTCACCTCACTCGAGTCCTTATGGACGGCGGCAGCAGCCTGAACCCGCTCTATCAAGATACAGTGCGAAAAATGGGCATCGATCCCTTGAGGATCAAACCCAACAAAACCACCTTTAAGGGTGTCATCCCAGGTGTAGAGGCCCATTGCACGGGCTCAATCACAATGTAAGTGGTCTTCGGATCACCGGACAACTTCTGAAGCGAGGAGTTAATCTTTGACATCGTCCCGTTTCGTAGTGGCTATCATGCACTGCTCGGACGAACTGCATTTGCAAAATTCAATGCAGTACTGCATTACGCATACCTCAAGCTCAAGATGCCAGGACCTCGGGGGGTCATAAAAGTGAATGGAAACACATAACGCTCGCTCCGCACGGAAGAGCACACTGCAGCCCTCGCAGCAGAAGCACAAAGCAGCCTTTCATGGCAAACCACTAATTCGGCGATACAGCCCCCGAACACCTTCAAGCATGTCTGGAGTAAACTGCAACAGGATCGCCTGGCACGTTCAGAGATCGCCTAGAAATTCAGCCCCCGTCCCAGTCCCAGTCAAGCAACGAAATCCGTGCCGCGCATACATAATTACACACTGAAAATACCATGTACACAGGCGGGGGCACAATCAGGGCACGTCCCGCAATGCGGCTTAACCGCCCAAGGGGCTGTATATCTTTATCATTTGTTTTCTCTTTCAGGGCCTAACTCTCTGGAAGCCCTTTCCGGCAGTATGATTGCCGGACACCTTACGGGAAGGAACAACCAAGGCAGCAAGAAGCTAAGATGTACACGGGAACCCCCAGGTGGTCTCTAATAATAATACGCGCTTTCTACTATCCATACGCAGCTTGCCCATGGATAGGACATTTCGAATAGTCCTACTTTTTGCTTATTGCACTACCTGTACTAGTACGCTTCGACGTATTATTTAAAAAAAAATGCATAGCATTAGTCTATTATTGCATTATTCATTCTTTTTTTCCTTTATGTCCATTTACGACAATCCGCACCCGTAAAATCGGGTACGGTCTGTATGCCAGGGGCTTTCGTTTACCCCATAATACGGCGCAAGAAGTCCGAACACTTTCGACGGTGCGGCACCCCGAACTTATAGCATTATATGCATCAGCTCCGAATCATGTCTTGGGTCAATAGTTGGGTTTTCCCGTCTTCCATGCTTTGGTACGTTATGTTCCGCTATATCGGCTAAGGTAGCGGTGGGAGAACTACTGCGATTGTGTCCTGGTTCTTCCAGACGAGCACCTCAGTAGAGAAAGCTGAAAACTGACTGTCATGATAAGGCGAGAGACTGGTCGCTGTTCGAGAGGTCTCAAGTCCTTAAAGTCTTTTTCCGCTTCGGACGAGGAGTCGGCCTTGTCCGGCTTAGGCGTGTATAGCGCCCCAAATTCGGCCTTCCGAATACCAGGGGCTTCGCCAAAATTTAAAATTGTAGGCTTCTATGGCTAAGTGAGAGTGATAAAGCATTATAGTCTGATTGCCTAGTTCGTTGCGCTGAACACCTCCGTTGAAGGACCCAAAATTGGGGTAAAGAGTGCTCATGTTTATCCCGAACACCCCAGTACTAGTTACATGGGGGTAGAAGCCAACGACTGGCCAACTCTCATATTTTGTAAACGGCCGCACAGAAGGTAATATTTTAAATGAAAAAAGCGTTGCATAGCGCAGATGAACTTGTTTCACATTACAGGATCACATGAGCATGTTCATTCAAAAATTACATCCGTGGCACATTCATCCGCCATAAGGCGGGAACCCTCCAGGACACGCTCATAATACATCTTGGGGCAGCGATGCTCCTTGCCCTCCGGCGGCCCCTCCTTCACCAGCTTCACGGCGTCCAGCCTCGCCCAGTGCACCTTCGCCCGGGCAAAAGCCCTGCGCACCCTCGATGCAGACAGACCGCTTTATGACTTCAAGTCATGGGCAGGCATCGGCGAGCCACCTCACCAGACCGAAGTAGCTGCCAGACAGGGGCTCGCCAGGCCACTTCCGGACTATAAGGCCCCTCATGGCTTGTTCGGCCGCTTTGTGAAGCTCGACCAACTGCTTCAGCTAGTCGCTCAAGGGCACGGGGTGTTCAGTCCCAGTATACTGAGACCAAAACAACTTCTCCATCAAGCTCCCCTCCTCAGCTCGGTAAAACTCCGCGGCATCCAGTACACTTCGGGGAAGACCTACAAACGCTCTTGGAGAGCTCCGAACTTGGGTAATAAAAAGGAAAGTTTCCTTCACATGTCTGCTTTGCATAATGAATGCCTTACCCGCTGCTATCTTCTTCACCGCATCAATCTCCTGGAGGGCCTTGTGGGCTTCAACCTTGGCGCTCCGGGCGCTTTCCAGCGCCTTCTCAAGCTCAGACTCTCGCGTCTTAGAGTCAAGCTCCAAGGACTCATGTTTCTTGGCGAGAGCCTCGAGCTCTTGCTGCACCTCGCCCACTCGGGCTTCTTGTTTCTCCCGCTCAATGCGCTCCTTGGCCGCTTTGTCTTCGGCCTCGGACAGCGCCTTCTTCAGGGTCACCACTTCGGTCGTGGCCCCTGGAAAATTCATATAGACAAGGTATTTCTTACCTTTGCTCTCCTCGAGCTGCCTCTTGGTAAGGCCAAGCTCGTTCTCGGACCGCTCCAGGTCCTACTTCAGCACAGAGACCTCCGCAGTACGTGCGGCAGCGGCCAGCAGTGAAGCCTGCACATACACATAGAAATATTCTGATTAGACTCCTGAGTCATCACTTGATCCTCTATTCGGCCTTTTTACTTGAACGCCGAACAGAGCATCAGGGGCTACTATCTATGTGGTAATATTTTATTATATTTTGATTGCTTACCTCAAAGCCTGTTAGGAGGCTGGCGCAAGCTTCAGTCAGTCTGTTTTTGGCGGCCTGAACTTTCTCGATCACTGCACTCAAGATAGTATGGTGTTCTTCGTCGGTGGAATTGTCGCGAAGCGCTTCCAGCAAGTTGTCCGGTGCCTCTGGATAGACAGAGGACACCGGCACGGGTGGCTTGCCCCCCTTAACGGGGGGTCGCCCGCCGGAGTCTGGAACCACCGAAGATTCCGGTGCAATGTTCGGCTGGGGGCCGAACCTGGAGCCCATGGGAGTCCGGATCCCTTTGAACCCATGGTCTAGAAGGTTGCCTCGAGGCGCCCCCAGGACTGCCTCCCCTTGGCCCGGTGCCTGTTGAGACAACACCTCGACGTTGTCTGCCTGGCAAGGGGTGTAGGCGGTCGGAAGAGAACTGCTATTCATATCCGATGAGTCCAGCGAACCGCTCGACGAAGATATGTCGAGATGAGCTCGGGACGGACTGCATAATCATGTTCGACATGAGGAGAAGCAGTGCAGTAAAACATACCATGAATTACTATGGTGTCCAGACACTTACGATGTCACCAGGGGCTTGACCCTGGGTAGCCACTCATAGCCGCTGTAGGCGGCCGTCATGGAGCAGTTCGGAGGGAGGGTCCTGCCCTTCTTGGACCCTTCGGCCTCCCCGGTTGGGTCGGCCTTCCTTTTCTTGTCTTCCCGACTAGGGGGGAGAGAATTTTCCTCTTCCTCCTCCTTGTTTTCGTGGGAGGAGGGCGCGTCGGAGTTATCGGACGATGCGTCTGATACAACCTTGCACCGGAGACCCTTTCGGGTCCCCGCGGCCTTCTTCTTGGCCTTCTTCACCGGCACCTCGTAAGGTGCCGGAACCAGCATCTCCGTCAGGAGAGCATCTGCAGGATCTTCCGGCAGGGGGCGGGGCAACCGATATGCTCCGCTGTCTTCACCTAGTCCTGTTAAAGGCATGGAAGGCTTAGATCCCGCACATGATTAAACTGGGGCAAATGGATATCCTGTGAAATATAAAAACTTACCGGATTGGCCCGGCGCTTTGCGCTGAGTCCGCGGTCCTCGGTGAGGGAAGTAGGTACCTCGGCACCCTTGAACATCACCCTCCAGACATTTCATGCATCGTGTCATAGAGCTCTTGCAGCATCTGGTGCTTGGCCGGGGCGAACTCCCACAAGTTGAATACCCGTTGTTGACACGGGAGAATCCGGCGGAAGAGCATGACCTGGAACATGTTGACGAGCTTGCTTTTCTTGCTCATCATGTTCTCGATGCAGGTCTGGAGTCCTGTCAGCTCTACCGAGGAACCCCAGGACAAGCCCTTCTCTTTCCAGGAGGTGAGCCGTGTCGGGATTCCGGATCAGAATTCGGGGGCCGCCACCTAGTTGGTGTCGCGCGGCTCGGTGATGTAGAACCACCCCGATTGCCACCCCTTTATGGTCTCCACATAGGAGCCTTCAAGCCAGGTGACACTAGGCATCTTACTCACCATGGCACCTCCGCACTCCGCTTGCTGGCCAACCACCACCTTCGGTTTGACATTGAAGGTCTTTAGCCACAGGCCGAAATGGGGCTTGATGTGGAGGAAGGCCTCGCACACGACGTTAAACGCCGAGATGTTGAGGATGAAATTGGGGGCCAGATCATGAAAATCTAGCCCGTAGTAGAACATGAGCCCGCGGACAAATGGGTGGAGAGGAAATCCTAGTCCACGGACAAAGTGGGTAAGAAAAACTACCCTCTTATGGGTTTCGGGCGTTGGGATGATCTGCCCTACATCTAGTAGCCGATGCGCGATATCCGCGGCCAGATATCCGGCTTCCCGTAACTTCATGATGTTCTCCTCTGTGATAGAGGAGACCATCCACTTGCCTCTTGCTCCGGATATGCTTGGAGTGGTTTGAGAAGAAGAACGCGAGCTTGGGCGCTAGAGCTCGAGTCTGCGGGAATGGGTAAGCAAGGAGGAAGAAGGCGTGGGTGAAAAGAGTGAATCTTTGTCCCTTTATAAGGGCGGAGGACGCGATGCGCCTCCCCACTTGCCTGGTAAAATCGCTTATTGCCCAAGCACCGTAATTGATGGCGCGGTTGGGTTACCCACGTCCGTATTGATGAGAATCCCGTAATAAGGGGAACACGATCTCTGCTTTGATAAGACGTGTCAAGAAAACCGCCTCGCGATATGTGCGGTGCTGGTTGAGAAAAACGGTTCGAATAATGACCGGGCCATGGCGTGATGTCATGCTGTCAAAACATGTCAGCAGAGTAGATTTTTGGAAATATTATTCTCTCCACGTGGTATGTGGAACTTGTTTTGCAGAGCCGGACACTATCCTTGTGTTCAAAATCTTCCATGGAGTATTCGGAGGAGGAACCCGCCTTGCAATGCCGAAGACAATACTGCGTGCTGGACTCATCGTCATTGAAGCCTGGTTCAGGGGCTACTGAGGGAGTCCTGGATTATGGGGTCTCCGGACAGCCGGACTATATCCTTTGGCCGGACTTTTGGACTATGAAGATCCAAGATTGAAGACTTCGTCCCGTGTCCTGATGGGACTCTCCTTGGCGTGGAAGGCAAGCTAGGCAATACGGATATGTAGATCTCCTCCCTTGTAACCGACTTTGTGTAACCCTAGCTCCCTCCTGTGTCTATATAAAACGGAGGGTTTAGTCCGTAGGACAACATACAATCATACCATAGGCTAGCTTCTAGGGTTTAGCCTCTACGATCTCGTGGTAGATCAACTCTTGTAATACTCATATCAACAAGAACAATCAAGTAGGACGTGTGGTATTACCTCCATCAAGAGGGCCCGAACCTGGGTAAACAATGTGTTCCCTGCCTCCTGTTACCATCCGCCTTGGACGCACAGTTCGGGACCCCCTACCCGAGATCCGCCGGTTTTGACACCGAGAGCGCCCCTCGCCGCCGCGGCCCTCCTCGGCGGCTCACAAGCACCATCCTAGGACCTTCACACCAAGCCGTTCTTTCGCCAGATTGGTGCCGCCCTCGTGCGCCAAGGAGCTCCCCCGGGTTGGGCGGCACCCAAGGTCGACCTTAGCTTCGACGCAGGGGATCACCCCGCCACCACCGTCGGGTCGGGCGTGCTCCCAATGCTGTGCACGCCCACCATCTACAGCGTAGCTATCACCAAGACTCTCATCGACGGCGGCGCTGGTCTCAACGTGCTCTCTGTGGAGGCTTTCAGCCTTCTTCATGTACCACTCCAACGGCTCTGTAAGTGCATCTAGTGCCACCCCTAGTTGGTTTTGGAGTATTGACGACAAACCTAGTTGAGGGACTAACGTGTTTGTGAGAATTGCAGGAAAACACAGGTAGAAGTCCCTCATTGATTCGGTTTTATTACCAGAGATGACCCCTAAAATTGTACGAAGACATTGAAGACAATGGTGGTTTATGAAGATATTCATATTGAAGACAATGACATGAGAAGACTCCCTATGAAGCTTATGGAACTCGAAGACTTAGATCCTTCGTAGTTTTATTTCATTTATGTAGTGTCATAGGAATCACCGTACTGTTAAGTGGGGTCCAAAAGAACCAGTCAGAATGACTGTAGTGATGCCTAATTCAAATCCTATGTCTTCGAGCGAAGACTTTGAGAGAAAATCTTATCCAGAGCCAGACAAGTCAGCTTTACTTGTAGCCCAAGTAAAGTTGCCGTGTGAGTTCAAAATTCGACCGTTGGTACACGTGTCAGTTCCTTAGTGACCCAGGGTCATTTTGGACAGATCAGGTCGGGTTGCCAAGTGGCTATAAATAGTCCACCCCCCACAACCATAAACGGTTGGCTGCTTAGATTTCAGTGCACGGCTTTTGTCGTTTGAGAGCAACCCACCTCGAAGCCTTTGAAAGAAAAGTGAGGAGAAAAGCCCTAACCACCCCAGAGCCAGAGTAAATTGGGCATCACTTAAGTCTTCGTGTCTGTGTGATCTGAAGACTTATTACACTTGAGGACTGTGCATCCTCCAGACGGTTAGGCGTCGCGTTCTGAGCATCCAAGAGAAATTGTGGATTGCCAGTGAACGAAGTCTGTGAAGGTTTGGGAGTCTACCTTGAAGACTTACCTGAGTGATTGAGCGAGGTCTGTGTGACCTTAGCTCAAGGAGAAAACGGTGAGGACTGGGTGTCTTGGACTAAGTGTCCTTGACTGGGTGTCCGGGACTGTGTGTCCTTTGGTTTAAATACCTAGCCGCTCCAACCAGACGTACAGTTGTCACAACAACTGGAACTGGTCCAACAAATCATTGTCTTCAACGTGTCACTGGTTTCATCTTCACTTCCCTTCACTTACAGTTATTCATTGTGAAGCCATTGCATGCTTGCTTTATCTTTTGTCTTCACAACATGAATGTATGATCTGTTCGGCTTCATAACTTCTTCCTACCTGATCCTTATTACACTGAAGCTGTTTGTCATTGCGCTTTCACTCTATTGAATACATGACCATGGCTGGCCTAGTGTAATCTAACTTCCGCTACATAGTAATAGGCATAATCTTCACTGTTTGTCTTCATAACTCTCACGTTTTGAAGACTTTCATAAAAATCGCCTATTCACCCCCCCTCTAGTCGATATAATGCACTTTCAATTGGTATCAGAGCTTGGTGCTCCCTTGTTCTGTGTGATTCGGTTTAACCACCTGGAGTTTTAGCTATATCGACTGCAGGGATAATCAAAGTCTCTGCTGCTTGTCCCGTCTTCGATGGAACTGAATATCCCTACTGGAAGAATAAGATGCGCATGCATCTTGAAGCCATTGACGTCGACCTATGGTATGTCATCGAAAACGGCGTTCCCAAGGCTGGAGAAGGTGTCACTGCTGCTGATGTCAAGAAGTTCGTTCAACTGGACTCTACTGCCAAGAATATCATCTGTGGTCATCTGACCAAAGGACAGTATGGCCGTGTGAGTGCCTTGAACACATCCAAACTGGTCTGGGATTGGCTCTCCAAAGTTAATGAAGGCATATCAACCCAGAGAGATCAAAGAATCAGTGTCCTTCGCAATCTCTTCAACCGCTTCAAACGAAATGACAATGAGAATGTCCAGCACACCTTTGATCGGCTGACTGACATCACAAATGAGCTTCAAGCCCTCGGCGCTACTGAGATCACCAAACATGAAATCGTCAAGACGCTGCTGAGATCACTTGATAGTTCGTTTGACATTCTGGCCCTGATGATTCAAGAACGTCCTGATTTCAAGACACTCGATCCGTCTGACATACTTGAAAGGCTCAACACACATGAGTTTCAGCTTTCTGACAAAAGAGATATCTACGGTCCAAACTATGGGCGAACTCGTGCCTTGAAGGCAAAAGCTGTCTCCTCATCTTAAGAAGAATCTGACTGCAGTTCTGATGATCCTGAAGACATTGGAAGAGAACTTGCAATGCTAGTGAAGAAGTTTCAAAAATTCACCAAGAAGAAAGGCTTAAGAAAATCTTCACGATCAAGCTCAAGGAATGATGAAGCTTCTACTCATGACTACAAGAAGAAAACATGTCACAAGTGCAAGAAAACTGGGCACTTCATCTCTGAGTGTCCACAGTGGGACAATGAGAACAGAAGGAAGAAGAAGAGCAAGGAATATGATTCTGACGACAAGAAGAAGAAGAAACAGTCAAAGTCTTCTTCCAAGTCTTCATCAAAGTCTTCATCACACAAGAAGAGCTCATCTGGCAAGGCGCGTGCGTTTGTAGGCAAGGAGATGGATTCAGAGGAGGAATCAGCATCTGAGGAGGCAGAGGTGGAATCTGAGGAGGAGTCTGATTCTGGCATTGCGAGTCTGGCTACAGCATACGTCGCCAAGTCCATCTTCAACACTGAAGTTAATAATTGCATCACCGACACTGACGCAAATGACAAGAACGACTCCACTCCTACCTACTGCTTCATGGCACGCGGTGCCAAGGTAAAATCACGCACCACTCGCTATGAAACATCCAGTGACGATGACTCTGAATGTGATTCAAAACCTAGCTACAAAACACTTGCTAAAATTGCAACTGAACAACAGAAAGCTATGGAACACATTCAAAAACTGTTAGACAGAAGCGATGATCTGTTGGGTGCTGAAATGACTCGATCTGAATCCTTAATTGAAGACATAAAAAACCTTCACGTTAAGTATCAGGAACTTGAAGATCGTCATGATACTCTCTCAACAACTCATGAAAAGCTTTCCTATGACTATCTTCAAAGGAAGCAAGAACTTGAGAAATTGAGGGCGGCTCATGAAGATCTTCAAAAGGAAAACGAGTCACTTCCCGCCGAATAGATCAGTCCTGCTCAGGAAGGATTTGAACCACCATGTCTTAAATGCATTGAGCGTAATAATGCTAATTCTGTTGCTGAGTGTTCCACTGCTACTACTGTTCCAATATCTTCAACTGTTGATGTGGCAACTAACCCCTTTGCTGAGGATACCACTGCTATTGCTGATGAGAATGCTAGGTTGAAGACATTGCTTGAAACAGGGATGTACAAAAGTCTGAAAGGGCATCAAACATTATGTGATGTCCTTAAGAAGCAGATTCTGCACCGAAACCCTAGGAAAGAGGGTGTTGGGTTCGAGAGGAGAATTAATGCAGATGGCTCTTACTGGAAACCTGAGCAGTACCCCAAAACCATATGGGTTGCTGCAAAGGAATCCTCAGTAGATCCATCCAATCTGTCTGGCTTCACTTGTGCTAACCCAATTATCATTGATGAATCCTTTGATGCAAACTATAAACTGTTTAAGAATCAGAATGGTGAAGTGTTTGCCAGGTACATTGGTACTAACTGCAGGAATGGACCGCCTATGAAGAAGATCTGGGTTCCGAAAACATGTCTGGAAAATCTTCCTGTGAATGTTTTCATGACACCTCACTTGAAGAAGACAAACCTCGGTCCAAAGGCATCATACAGACAGAAGACTCACCTGAGTCACACTAACGCAAATGTTTTGCAGGGAAACCATACTCAGGCATATGAATATGAGAGCGGTTCATCGAACCGTCATGTTCACATGACCAAAAATTATTCTGCTTATTCCTATGAGTATTATTGTCCCCCTGCTAGACTGTTTGCTAAGGCTTCAAAGCCAAAATTCTCAGATGCTGCACTTAGACTCATAGCTTCTAAGCCACCCTTGAAGATGTGGGTGGTTAAGAAAGCTTAACTCTCTTTTGCAGGGAAAGGTCTCCAGCACAAAAACAAAATCTTCTGATGCTATTGCTGGGGACCATAAAAATCTTGTGGGGCGCAAGATAAAATGCCCAAATGGCATCATTATGTACTTCGTTCCTGAATCGCATACTACTCTCCCTATCAGTCCTAATCTGGATCTGAGTTTTCATAACCCACTGGTTCGTCAAATGTTTATGCTTCACAATACCCTTCGTGAAGCCTATCCCCCTAACTGCACTGTAGGGTACGACACCAGCGACTTCAAAGTCTTCAGAATGGATTATTGACAGTGGGTGTACAAATCACATGACTGGCAGAAGAAGCCTTCTTATGGACTCAACTTTACGTCCATCCGACAAGAGCCACATTACATTCGCTGACACTGGTAAAAGTAAGGTATTGGGTCTAGGTAGAGTTGCAATCTCAAAGGATCAACACATGGATAAAGTCATGCTTGTTGAATCCCTTGGCTTCAACTTAATGTCTGTCTCAATGCTTTGCGATTTGAATATGATTGTAATGTTTGGCAAATATCGCTGCCTGGTGCTAATGGAATCTGACAAATCTCTAGTATTTGAAGGGTATAGGAAAGGTGATTTGTATGTGGTAGATTTCTCAGCAGGACCACAACTTGCAGTATGTCTTCTTGCAAAAGCTTCAGAATGCTGGCTTTGGCATCGAAGGCTTGGGCATGCTGGCATGAGGAACCTCCACACCCTTGCGAAGAAAAAGCACGTCATAGGCATCGAGGGCGTCAAGTTTAAGAAAGATCACTTATGCGGTGCCTGTGAAGCAGGGAAGATGACAAGGGCAAAACATCCTTCGAAGACAATCATGACTACTACACAACCCTTCGAACTGCTTCACATGGATCTTTTCGGTCCAACTCACTACTCAACTTTTACTACTTCTGCATGCCTCTATGGCTTCGTAATTGTTGATGATTATTCTAGATATACTTGGGTGCACATAATCCTTTACAAGACTGAAGTGCAGGATGTCTTCAGATGCTTCGCAAATCGAGCTATGAACAATTTTGGTGCCAAGATAAAGCACATCAGAAGTGACAATGGCACTGAATTCAAGAACACTGGCCTTGATACACATCTAGATACCTTGGGCATCACACATGAATTCTCAGCTCCATACACGCCACAGCAGAATGGCGTCATCGAACGCAAGAACAGAACACTCATTGAGATGGCCAGAACAATGCTAGATGAATACAAGACTCCAAGAAAATTCTGGACTGAAGCCATTGATACTGCATGCCATACAATCAATCGTGTTTATCTTCACAAGCTTCTGAACAAGACATCCTATGAACTCTTAACTGGCAAGAAGCCAAATGTCAGTTATTTCAGAGTATTTGGCGCAAAATGCTGGATCAAGGACCCACACCACACCTCGAAGTTTGCACCAAAAGCACATGAAGGCTTCATGCTTGGATATGGAAAGGATTCGCACTCCTACAGAGTCTTCAATCTCTTCCACTACAAAGTGGTTGAAATAGTGGATGTGCGATTTGATGAAACCAATGGATCACAAAGAGAGCAATTGCCAAATGTGCTAGATGAAGTTCCAGCAAATGAATCAATCAAGCTTATGGGAACTGGAGAAATTGTACCTTCTGAAGCCCAACCTGAAGAAGAACTTATCATCTCAGCACCTGATCCACATGAAGACCATGCTCAGCCTGAAGATATACCTTCAAATGACAACATAGATCAGCAAGAGCAAAGTCTTCGCCCCACACACCCTCGTGTTTCAAATGAAGTACAAATTGACAAAATACTGGACAGCATCAATGCACCTGGTCCACTCACTCGTTCAAGGGCAACTCAGCTAACAAACTTCTGTGGGCATTTCGCATTCGTCTCAATATCAGAACCCAAGAAAGTTGAAGAAGCCTTCATGGAACCTGAATGGATTCAAGCTATGCAAGAAGAGCTTCAACAGTTTGAGCTGAATAATGTATGGGAACTAGTTAAGCGTCCTGATCCACGGAGGCACAACATAATAGGCACCAAATGGATATACCGCAACAAGCAAGATGAGCATGGTCAAGTTGTCAGAAACAAAGCTCGTCTCGTTGCTCAAGGATATACTCAAGTGGAGGGCATTGACTTCGATGAAACATTTGCTCCTGTGGCTAGGCTTGAAGCCATACGCATACTGCTGGCCTATGCAAATCATCATAACATACTTCTCTATCAGATGGATGTGAAAAGTGCCTTTCTCAATGGCAAGATTGAAGAAGAAGTGTATGTTGCACAACCACCTGGCTTTGAAAATCCAAAACATCCTGACATGGTATACAAGCTCAACAAGGCACTATATGGCCTCAAACAAGCCCCTGGGGCCTGGTATGATACACTCAAGTACTTTCTGAAAAGAAAAGGCTTCATACCTGGTTCCCTGGATCCCACTCTTTTCACGAAGACATATGATGGTGAACTGTTTGTGTGCCAAATATATGTGGATGACATTATCTTCGGCTGCACCAATCAGAAGTATAGTGAAGAGTTTGGATATATGATGCAAGAGCAATATCAGATGTCCATGATGGGGGAGCTGAAGTTCTTCCTCGGTCTTCAAATATGGCAACAACGCAACGGCATCTTCATATCTCAAGAGAAATATCTTAGAGAGTGCCTGAAGAAGTTCGGTATGCAAGACTGCAAAGGCTTCACAACACCAATGCCAGCCAAGCATCATCTGAGTCCCGACGACAATGGTAAAGAGTTCGATCAAAAGGTATACCGCTCCATGATTGGGTCTTTGATTTATTTATGTGCATCTAGGCCAGATATCATGCTTAGTGTTTGCATGTGTGCTCGATTTCAAGCGACACCAAAGGAGTCGCATCACTTAGCTGTGAAGCGAATTCTTCGATATTTGGCTCACACCCCAACTCTAGGATTATGGTATCCAAAGGGCTCAGAGTTTGATTTGGTTGGATTTTCGGATGCTGATTATGCCGGTGACAAAGTTGATCGCAAGTCTACATCAGGCACATGTCACTTTCTGGGACGATCACTTGTATGTTGGTCTTCAAAGAAGCAGAACTGTGTATCACTCTCCACTGCTGAATCTGAATACATTGCTGCTGGATCTTGCTGCACTCAGCTTCTGTGGATGAAGCAAACACTCAAGGATTATGGCATTCATCTGAAGCAAGTGCCACTTTACTGCGACAACGAAAGTGCCATCAAGATTGCCAACAACCCAGTTCAGCACTCGAAGACAAAGCACATTGAAATTCGTCATCACTTTCTCAGAGATCATGTTGTGAAGGAATACATTGATATCATACACGTCAACACTGAAGAGCAATTGGCAGATATCTTCACCAAGCCCTTGGATGAGAAGAGATTTTGCAAGTTACGGTGTGAGCTAAATATCTTGGAATCCTCAAATGTCCTGTGATCAGGCACACATCCTAACACTTATGCATATTGATGACTTAGATGTGCAACACACGAAGTAGCGTATATCTTCAATCAATGAAGACATACATTCTAAGTGTGAATACATTAATGTGGAATTTGACTTCGGAGCGCCACGATAATTGTGCGCCGTGTCTGGGTCTAATACTTCCTATACGGTGGTAACGCCACCACCAAACGTTCCATTTTGAAGTGTTTCTCTCATGGCGTTACCTCTCAATGTCTTCACAATTGGTTTGGCTTCATTCTCTGTATGTCTTCATGATTATCTTCACTGCGTTGATTATATGGATATATATGTACTGATGTTCTGTCCTCTACAGCATTCACTTATAGCTATGTCTTCTTGGTTGAATCTTTTTGAACTAAGTGAATGTGATCGGACCCTAACCTCTCTATGCTTTCTATCTCAAACTCTATCTCTCCAAGTCATATGCATTCTGTTGAAACTGTCGAATGTCTTCACTGTGTCCTTGTCAGCTGAAGACATAGTGACAACCATAAAAGTTCAGTTTTAATGCTCATTCCTCCACATAAGATCCGGAGAAGCAGGAACGACCGCCCGACAATTTAGGCATGCGTGGGACGTGGAACAAATCCCAATCTTCCTCTAACTGGCCACGCGTGCCTCAAATGCGAACCGCCAGGGGTACCTGCGTAATAGCGCAGTGCCGCCTTTATCCCTATAAATACACGATTCACTGCGGTCATTATCTCCTTCTTCCACCCTCACACGAACCCTAGCGCCACCGCTAGCACTCGACGACGCCGGCGACGAAGCGCTTCACTGCCGCAACCTCTCCGACGCCGTTTTCACGCCGACAGCGGACATCGCTCTCTCCGCCTTCGCCGTAGGTGTCTCCTGTCGCCAAGTTAGGGCACGGAGGATCGAACTGCTCGGCCTCAACTCTCACTTCGTCTAGCAGTTCCAAGTGTGGTAAATAAAACCTCTTTTTACAGCTTCTTTTGATCCTATAGTTCAGTCAGTTTCTGCCATAAGAAGTTTCTCTTCACACCAGTTAAATCTCTCGCTGCATCTCATAACATGCCTAGTATATTCACTTGTGCTTCATAAAGTAGTTAGATTCCTCACCTGTACTGATCTATGGGTTCGTACAAATCTGGAACCAACTTCTTATCTATAAGTGAATGTCTTCGCATAATGAGGTCAATGTCTTCTAAACCGATTTATCTTCAAAATCTTCTGAGAATGCATATGACCTCTTCCCCTTCCCTCGCACCTTAATGCTGTCATAGGTACATGTCCATGGGAGAATCCTTTGGTTCTCATAGTCTGCATTCATTTGCAGAGTACTTGCAGCATCACATCAACTCGCCTGAAGCCAGTTCTTGCAAAAGGAAGCCTTTGAAGCCTTTGAACATCTTGAAGCCTTCCAAGTTATTCATGGCTTCAGAAACAGCAGCAAGGAAGGGAGGCAGACAGCGACGTGGCGACATGTCCAAAGATCTGCCTGATGAATTGGCAGAGATGTACAAAACTGATCCTGAAGAAAGCTATGGTCAGCGCAAGACACGAATCCAATGGATTCGAAGATGTTGGGCAGAGCAATGGTTCCACTACCGCTTCGTCACTCAGGAATATGCGGAGAAGTGCGCCATCAAGAGACCGTGGGGAGATGTATTATACAAAAATCTCGTACCCAGGTCCAGAGACGAACCCATTGCTCAAGGCTTCTATCCATGCATGGTGAGAGGACCACAGCCAGCTGAGGCACATCCGTCATCACTTCTCTGGTGCCGCGATGATAATCTCTTCAAGCGCAACTTTCAGTTTGCACAACAGTCAGCAAAGATAAACAAGAAGAAATTTGGGCTTGACTTCAACCCTGGTCCCTCCTCACCAAGGGCAGATGGCACACGCAACGCCGATCCCAATATCATCGGGCCGTATGCCAATCTTGCAGGCCTCATCACTCGCATCCTAGTCCATGGGACTGCTGTGAATGACCCTCCAGCAGATACTGAGTCAGATGACGCCCCTGCTGCTCTGAAGCCAAAGCAGAAGAAGCCAAAAGCACCAAAAGCTTCAAAGCCAGCCGCTTCTCCCAAAATCGCAAGAGTGAAGCCTTTAGCAACTGCACCTCCTGAAGCCAGTGTGCAGTCAGAAGGCTTATCACGAGTGTCCAAGCCCCAAGAAGCCAAGAAGCCTCAGTCACACACAGGCAAAGAGCTCACAGCTGCTGACATTCTGCGCTGCGAAGCCATTGATCTCTCAAGCGATGAAGATCTTGGAGATGATGCTCTTGAGCAGCTCATCAAGAGCAAGGAGGAGGCTGAAATCTTCAACAATCTGCCTCTGTTTGATGTCGCCATCATCCACAACTTCATCGATGAATGGTTTGACACACCAGACATAAGCTTCAATGATCTGCAGCTACCAACAGGCCTCAGCGTTGCCTTTCACGGTGCAATTGCTTCAGAACTTGCAATAGCCCAGCGCATTGTAGAACTGAAGCAGAAAATTGATTATGAAAAGGCTTAGTTCAAGAAGCACGTGGCCAAGCTCAGTGTGCAAGAAGTGAAAAACTTCAAAACCATGTTGCATGAGCTGAAAGAGAGCTTCCTGAAGACGCGTGCTGAAGCTCAAGGCTCGCGAGAACGCATGAAGACTTTGGCTGATCGCTGCGTGCAGGCCTACAATGAGGCAGAGAAGCGCAAGGCACTTGGGCGTCCCGGCATTGACCCCAGGATGGCCGCGAAGAAGAAAAAGAAGGCTGCTGTGCCTGAATCTGAAGCGCCAAGGTCAGAAACTGCTCCGATTGTCTTCCCCGTTGCAAAGACTGGCTCGAAGCCAAAGGGTCAATCAACCGCCTCACAGCTCAAGAAGACACGGATTGCAGAGGCTGAAGCTAAAAAGAGAAAACAATCTGAAGCCTCTCCCTCTGAACCCATCATTAAGAAGCGCAAGACAAAGAAATCTCGGGCTGCTCCCACAGAGCCCTTGATCGTTGAACCCCTCTCCGTCCGCTATCCTGACGTAGATCGTCAGTTAACAGTGCATGAGCCTGCTTTCATAGAGGCTCCGCACGCTGAAGACATTCCAGCAGCCAACTTCAATGCTGCTGATGACATTGGTCCCCAACACAATGTGCAAGGTGATGCAGCCCTTCCTCAGCTTGAGACAAGCGAACAGATCAGTATTGGTCGTCCATTGACGCCAATCACACAATATGCGTCGTGGGCAGATCACCCACAGGAGGAAGATGAGCCCCAACCCACTGCAACTCCACCGGCGCCTACACTCCATAGGCTTCGCAAAGGACCAAGGGCTCAGGCTGCTGAAGACATTCCGGCTGCATCAGCCGAAGAGCAAGCAGAAATACCACAAGCTCCAACTCCCCCGCACCAACAAGAAGTAGTTCTCAAGGAGAACGTGCCTGAAGCTGAAAATGTTGAGGCTGCCACAAACAACGCCGAAGCAAATGTGGAGCCCTCCCCAACAACAGCTTCAGAAGACACCGAAGCTACTGCTTCTGAACATTCTGTGCCTGAGTCTGCTGCCGGACCACAATTCAACTATCATATTGCGCACAGGCCCCAGGTCCAGAAGCCGATCCCACGACTACCAAGGTTCCCAGGTCCTGCATCAGCTCCTGGTTCCTTTAACATCAACGGCTTCAGGGCAGATAACACGTTTTTCGACCGCTCCAAGAACCCTTATTCAAGGGAACGGATTGTATCAGATAGGTTCTGGAGCCATCAACAGCGCAGCTATTATTCATGCATCCTCTACAACCAAGGCCGCATCTTTCCTCACAAGCGCCTTGAGGTTGAAGCTGTTGCAGGTCTGCCTGGTCTGGAAGAAGCACTAGATTGCTTCAAGCAAGTGGGTTTGCTGCCATTTATCACTGACGAAGAGCACTGGAACGAAGAGCTTCTGCTCCAGTTCTATTCCACTTTGCATATCAAAGGCTATAATAGAGATCTGAAGACATGGATCCTGGAGTGGATGACAGGCAATATCCATCATGAAGCCAATGCTTTCGACCTAATTGAGCTTACCGGCCTTCCCACTCCTGGCGAATTCTTTGAAGAAGGGTGCCAACTCCATGCTGAAGCAATTGAGAGCATATTTCAGCGTCCTGAGCCAGATATGAGTCAGATGCTCTCAATGATGAAGCCATTGCCTCCAAATGCACCCTATCCAACTAGGTTCTTCGTTGAAGACTTAGAGTACCTGCCCAGAACAATATATCACATCATAAGGCGGACTCTCTGGCCAGTCAAGGGACACTCTCGATATGCAACGATTGATGGTGCAATGAAGACTCTCATCTTCTGCATTCTTCACGGCAAATGCTTCAATACACAGGATCTCTTCATCCGTCAATTTGTAGCGTCTGCTTCAGAACTGTTTGGATTAAAGTTTTATGCTCCTTGGGTTATGAGGCTGATCAAGATTCACTCTGCAATCTCCTATCAACCCTCAGCCCGCAATCATAGGATATTTTTGCCAGATGTGGACACATCTGCTGAAGCAATATATCCAGAGCCGGCCAAGCAACCACTAAGTCTTCAGAATGCAGAACACCAGAGCTTCACTCAAAATATTGAAGGTGTTGAAGCTCTCTCCCGAGTGTATCCAATGGCTGGCACCACACGTGCCCCTACATCAACTGAAGCCACCAACAGCACAGCTGCAAAGAGACCCAAGAAGCGCGCTCGTGCACTCAATGACAGAGAGCTTCTTGTGGCTCTTCACCAAAAGCAAGATAGGCATCACGACTGGCTCAAGAGGCAGATGAGAAGCATCATGCAAGACGTCAATCGCATCAGAAATCTGGCAACCAAGAATGCATTTGTCACACACGAGACCTATCGCCGCACTTGGAAGGGCCTCACCATGATGTGCCCTGAAGCTGAACTGCGTGAGGATGGCTTCACAGAGCACTTCAAATTTGACTCCACGCCTCCAAGAAGAGCGGTGATGCGCAGCACACCATCACTTGAAGAGTCAGAGTTCTCTTCTTCTGCTGCCACCGTGTCTTCCCGGATTATTGAATAAGAAGACGACGCGACATCATCTCCACCTGCTTCAACGCGCGTCGAATCTGCACCAAGCTCGTCTGCACCGCCGCCAAACAACTCCACTGACCCTGCTGCGCCTGGGAACGCGTAGAAACCTCTATGTCTTCAAACCTTTTTGGTCATCACTGACAAAAGGGGGAGAAGCATATGATGGTTATAGTCTTCAAGCGGGTCACTATGGGCGGGTGCCTTCATATTTTGCTACATTTTGCTTCGTGCTTACAACTCCCGTTTTTGCTACATTTGCTTCTTTGAGTTGTAACACTTAGCCTTGATGGCCGTCTGCTGCCTGCTTGTCACTCCGTTATGCGAAGATAAATTCCGCATGTGCGACGATAAATTCCGCACTCATCTCTTACTGCAGACGTCCATTTTCCATTATGCATGTCATTATCTTCATATACTTTCACATGCATAGTGGATTGTCATCATAAGTTGAAGTGGATCTCCACAAGTACAACCTGCCATGTGCATTTGCATTCAAAAGGCAAATTACTTATATGCACATCTTCAGGGGGAGCCCTTGCAACTTATGAAGACAAATTCCTTTACTAATTCACAAATTATGTTCCCCGTTGAAAACTGCAACTAGTTTGTCATCAATCACCAAAAAGGGGGAGATTGTAAGTTTGTAAGTGCATCTAGTGCCACCCCTAGTTGGTTTTGGAGTATTGACGACAACCTAGTTGAGGGACTAATGTGTTTGTGAGAATTGCAGGAAAACACAGGTAGAAGTCCCTCATTGATTCGTTTTACCAGAGATGACCCCTAAAAATGTACGAAGACATTGAAGACAATGGTGGTTTATGAAGATATTCATGTTGAAGACAATGACATGAGAAGACTCCCTATGAAGCTTATGGAACTCGAAGACTTAGATCCTTCGTAGTTTTATTTCATTTATGTTGTGTCATAGGAACCACCGTACTGTTAAGTGGGGTCCAAGAGAACCAGTCAGAATGACTGAAGTGATGCCTAATTCAAATCCTATGTCTTCGAGCGAAGACATGAGAAAATCTTGTCCAGAGTCGGACAAGTCAGCTTTCAGCTTTACTTGTAGCCCAAGTAAAGTTGCCGTGTGAGTTCAAAATTCGACCGTTGGTACACGTGTCAGTTCCTTAGTGACCCAGGGTCATTTTGGACAGATCAGGTCGGGTTGCCAAGTGGCTATAAATAGTCCACCCCCCACAACCATAAACGGTTGGCTGCTCAGATTTCAGTGCACGGCTTTTGTCGTTTGAGAGCAACCCACCTCGAAGCCTTTGAAAGAAAAATTCCTAGTGAGGAGAAAAGCCCTAACCACCCAGAGCCAGAGTAAATTGGGCATCACTTAAGTCTTCGTGTCTGTGTGATTTGAAGACTTATTACACTTGAGGACTGTGCATCCTCCAGACGGTTAGGCGTCGCGTTCTGAGCATCCAAGAGAAATTGTGGATTGCCAGTGAACGAAGTCTGTGAAGGTTTGGGAGTCTACCTTGAAGACTTACCTGAGTGATTGAGCGAGGTCTGTGTGACATAAGCTCAAGGAGAAAACGGTGAGGACTGGGTGTCTTGGACTAAGTGTCCTTGACTGGGTGTCCGGGACTGTGTGTCCTTTGGTTTAAATACCTAGCCGCTCCAACCAGACGTACAGTTGTCACAGCAACTGGAACTGGTCCAACAAATCATTGTCTTCAACGTGTCACTGGTTTCATCTTCACTTCCCTTCACTTACAGTTATTCATTGTGAAGCCATTGCATGCTTGCTTTATCTTTTGTCTTCACATCATGAATGTATGATCTGTTCGGCTTCATAACTTCTTCCTATCTGATCCTTATTACACTGAAGCTGTTTGTCATTGCGCTTTCACTCTATTGAATACATGACCATGGCTGGCCTAGTGTAATCTAACTTCCGCTGCATAGTAATAGGCATAATCTTCACTGTTTGTCTTCATAACTCTCACGTTTTGAAGACTTTCATAAAAATCGCCTATTCACCCCCCTCTAGTCGATATAACGCACTTTCAGGCTCCAACCCAGCAAGCCCTTCTCCGGGGTCAGCGGCGGCTCCCCTAGCCCCTTGGGGCAGATCCGCCTCACTGTGACCTTCGGCACCCGCAACAACTACCGCACTGAGCTGATCGACTTCGACATCGCCCGCATCGGCTTCCCGTACAATGCCATCCTCGGATACCCGGCTCTGGCTCAGTTCATGGAGGCGACCCACCCTGCCTACAATCTCAAGAAGATGCCCGGGAGCAAGGACGTACTCACTATGGTTGGAGATACCAAGGAGACTCTAGCGGCGTTCAAGTGCGCCCTCAAAACCGCCACGGTGGCACAACCGGCCAACGAGGCCACCAAAGGGGCTAAGGAGGCCGCACTAGCAAAGAAGAAGCAGTTGTTCACTCAAGATCGGGCCGAAACCAAGCAGGTGCCTGTCGAGGAAGATGGGTCCTCAGAAGCCACCTTTGTCGAATGTGAGGTTCCGGCAAACCCTCAAGGCTCGAACACTGGGGTGCGTGCGAAGTCTTTTCCTCCCACCGATCTACGCCTAGCTCGCTAAGCTCTCGCAGACGAACTCGATGAACTCGCAACACAGAAGGACACAAGATTTATACTGGTTCGGGCCACCGTTGTGGTGTAATATCCTACTCCAGTGTGGTGGTAGTGGATTGCCTCTTGAGCTGATGATGAAAAATACAAGGGGAAGAACAGCCTCCTCGTGTTTTGGTGTTCTTGTGCTTGGCTAACTTGTGTGGGTGAGTGCTGGATGAACTGCTCGATCCCCTACTGCGGTGGGTAGCTCTACTTATATAGGCCCTGGTCCTCTCCCCAAATATTGAGCGGGAAGGGAGCCAACAACGGCGGGCAAATTTGAAGGGGGACAGCTAGTACAAGCCATCCTGACAAAGGTGGTCTCCGCCTGCGAAAGGCTTTGGCGGTGACGCCATTTTGGGCTCCACGATGACCTCCGTCTTGCCGTCCTTCTGGTCTTGGTCTTGTTGCACCGATATGGCAAACTTTAGCTGATGCCTCGGTACTCCTCGCCTGCGTTGGCCTCCTTAGCGCCAAAGAGGAAACAAGGACGCTACGCGCGCTGGCGCCCGCCTGGTGTCGATCGTCATGGCTCACGTCATGCGAGCCTCGTGAGGTTCGCTTCACCTTGATATCTCCACTCCTCGTGAGCTTGCCCGACTAGGCAACTCCAGAGGAGGTCTCGTGCCATCCGCCTCGCGAGGCTTGGCTCCTCGCGAGGGTCTTGCATGCCTTGTTGATGAAGATGGGTCGTACGGCCTGCTGGCTTAGCCATGCCATGGGCCGCAGGAAGGCAAGTCTGGAGACCCCCATTCCCAGAACGCCGACAGTAGCCCCCGGGCCCAAGGTGCGCTCGGGCTTGGCTACGCGGCGAAGCCAAGGGTCTAGTACGGAGCACCGCGGGCCCTAAAAGCCTGTGGCCTCGGTTGACGCGTGGCGGTTGATTGGACGTGGGTGTCTCCGCTTCCCCACGCTGCCTCGGCAACTGCACGACTTGACAAGTCCCTGCGACATGCAAGGAAAACCTTCATTACCTACAATTGTGGGAGGTGCCGGTTGGCCTTCTCTTGCTATAAATGGGGAGGGGGCGGAGCCCCCGTCGCCCATCTCTTCCTCGCTTGCTTGCTTCTTCTTTGCTCCATTGCTTGCAGTGCCACCAATGGCGCCACGAAGGAAGTTCTCCGCCGCCGAGAAGGGAATGGCCCCTCGTGAGGGACCCGGCTCCCCGGCGCCCAAGCGCGGACGCGACCGTCCGTGCAAGCACGCTGCGTCCCCTGCCGCGGCCCACCGTCGGAGCGGCACCGCGGCACGCGGAGGGGGTCGTCCCAGCCATGACAATCTAGTTGACGAGGGGAGGTGTGCTTTGGTAGCGCGACCCCCTCGTCCATGCTTCCACACGGTGGAAGTGTCGCCGGAGTTTGTCGTCTCATAGGAGAATCCGGCAGCCAACTAGCTCCAACTTCCGTGCTTCTTCGCTGACGAGCTGCCGGCCTCCGGTCCAGGCAGACTCTGGCTACAGGCGGATGGTTGCTGTAGCAAGGCCTCTTGGGTTGCAGTCGCGACTTCTGCGTGGGCAACATAGCCCGAGCCCGCGGCTGGTAGACGTTCGCCCGCGCGCGTGGCTTGGGCAGGTGGTGCGCCCTCCACTTCAAGTATGATGGTGGATCGACCCTCTATGTGAGGGTGTTTGGGGAAGATGGTCGCCGCGCCGGGTGCTGCCCTGAGGCGAACGATGGTGAGGAGGTGCTCGGTCTTGGGGACGGTCGCGACAAGGATGAGGGAGAGCCCGCCCTCGGGGGCGGCCGTGTCTTGTCCAGCTATGGCGTCTCTTCCTCTAGTGAAAGCTCTAGCAGTGGTGGCTACGACCAGCCACCGCGCCGCCGCACCCGCTTTGAAGGCGGCAGTGGGTCATCTCGTCGTCGCGCCTCCGTGAAGCGTGAAGAAGGATCCGGCTAGGCTCGGGGTGCCGCTAGGGGTCTGCCTCCGTGGATTGCTGCAACACTACTTTTGTTTTACTCTTTCTCCTGCATCAAAAATGAAACCAGTATGTGCCTAGGGGGGCGTGTATCGAACTATAGTTCCTCAATTGTTGCACTATGCGTGTTGTTCCCGTGTTGTGTCGTTATTTCGTGCAAAGATAACTTAACCTGGTATATTCAGGACACCCTCTTCCTCACGAGGCGATCATTTCCTCGTGTCCATCTTGCCTTGGTGGCCTGCATTCGCTCGGGAACTGCAAAAAATCATCAGGAAGTGCATTAAAAGATCCGTCGTTCACCTCGCCCTGACCTGACGCTTTGTATCGTGGTACCCGAGGGGCACGGACTAGGAGAAGCACGCCAGCTTTTGGGCTTGAACGAGGGTGGCTCGCGAGAAGGCAGAGAAGCGAGAAAAATGCTCGCGAGGGCACCTACCTAGCTCCCTCGCGAGGAATGCGAGAGAGAGAGAACACGAGCAAATCCGAGCCAGAAAAATGCAGTGAGAGGTGAGGGGGTCAGATCAGCAAGGAATGACAAAAGAAAACTTCGGTTAAGGAAAAGCGAGCCAACTACGGAATGCAGATGAAAAGCCGCGTCCGGCACCTAATCTAGTCTTCAAGTCTTGTCACCTGTGCGGAGCTAAGTGCTGTCACTAGGCATGGGCGGGAACCCCAGGTCCTAAGGCCGGCACTCCTGAGACTCTAGGGCGTCTATAGCCCCAACTCATTATTATGTGAGAGTGTCACGGGTGGCGATTCTTCATAGGCACTGGCTTTCTTCACAGGCTCTGGGCCTTTCTTTACAGGCTCTAGGCCTTGCTTCACAAGCTCTGGGCCTTGCTTCACACACTCTGGGCCTTGCTTCAAGGGTAGAACTTCCTGAGGTGCTGGATGTTCCAGGCGTTTTGGATTGGTACCCCGTCTTTTGTCTCCAGGCGCACGACGCGAGGCCTGGAGATGTGGACGACCTTAAGCGGGCCCTCCCACATTGGTGAAAGCTTATGCAGCCCTTCCCTGGAGAGGACCTGCCTCAGGACTAGGTCGCCCGTCTCGAGTGTCTTGGTGCGGATGTTGCGGTAGTGGTGTCGCCGCAGTGCTTGCTGGTACCTTGCCGCCCGTAGCGCAGCGACGTTCCTCCCCCAGCACGAGGTCCATCCCCTGCGTGGCGTCCTGTTGCATTTCGTCGAACGCCAGGACCTGTGCGGAGCGATACTTGACCTTGTGAGGAAGGACCACTTCAGCTCCATAGACGAGGAAGAATGGAGTCTATCCCGTTGGCTTGGTGGTGGTGGTTCGGATGGACCACGGTACAGACTGGAGCTTGTCATGCCAGCCCCTGCCGCAAGCCTCCAACTTCTTCTTGAAGGTCCTGGTCTTGAGGCCCCTCAGGACCTCCGCGTTAGCACGTTCGGCCTGACCATTACTCCTGGGGTGGGCCACCGAAGCGTAGCAGATCTGCGTTCCAAGATTAGCACAGTAGGTTTTTAAGAGGTTGCTAGTAAACTGCGAACCGTTATTTGTGATGATGCGGTTGGGGACCCCGAAAAGGCTTATGAGGCCCTTGATGGACTTGACAGCAGAGCCGTCTGGGATGGTACAGATGACTTCCACTTCCGCCCACTTGGTGAACTTGTCGATGGCGACATAGAGGGAGCGGTAGCCCCTGGCTCCCGAGGGAACGGGCCTAGGATATCCAGCCCCCAGACCCCGAACGGCCATGTGAGTGGGATAGTTTGAAGGCCCTGAGCTGGTCGATGGATTTGCTTGGCGTGGAATTGGCAAGCTTCGCAGGATTTCACCAGCTCGGCCGCGTTGTTGAGTGCTATAGGCCAGTAGAATCCACTATGAAACACCTTGCCGATGAGGGTCCGTGACGACAAGTGGTATCCGCGGTCCCCGCCATGTATGTCAATCAGCAACTCCCTTCCTTGATCGTTGGATATGCAGCACATCATGAGATCGTTCGGTCGTTTCCTGTATAACTCGCCTTCTTGGATACAGTATGCCGTGGCTTGCCGGGCCTCGCGCTCCGCCTCCTCTTCCTTCTCCGGCAGCGTCCCATGATTTAAGTACTCCTTGAATTCCTTGGTCCAGGATTCCTCCTTGGGCTCGAGCACCAAGAGTAGCCGAGCTCCTGACATTAGGCCACAGGCTGGGGCTCCTGTGGCCGGAGGCTGGGGGAGCTCCTCTCGAGGTTGAGCCGAGCTTGAAAGAGGTGGCGCAACTGATGGCTTGAAGAGCCGCTCCTCAAAGACGCCTGGCTCCTGCGGTTGCCGCTTGGATGCTCTCCTGGCGATGTCGTCGACTTCCTTGTTGGT
Organism: Triticum urartu; assembly: GCF_003073215.2. Lineage (NCBI taxonomy): Eukaryota > Viridiplantae > Streptophyta > Magnoliopsida > Poales > Poaceae > Triticum > Triticum urartu. The sequence continues at coordinate 2,230,753 of NC_053022.1, read as the reverse complement.
GCCCCAGGGCACGTGCTGCAGCTCCAGGCCCGAGAACTGCTTCTCCATCTTGCGCGCCTTCATGAGGTAGGCCTCCATATGCTCGTCCTTCGGCTCGTACACCTTGTTGAAGAAGTTGACGAGGAGTTGTGAGTCGCCTCTGACGGTGAGGCGCTTCACCCGTAGAGCCGCCACAGCCTTCAGGCCAGCTATGAGGCCTTCGTATTCTGTGATATTGTTGGACACCTTCTCCTCGTGCTAAAAGCGGAGTTGCACAGCGTAGTAGAGCTTGTCCTGGGTGGGCGAGATGAGCACTGCTCCAGCCCCCGCGCCCTGGTGCACGAAGGCGCCATCGAAATACATGACCCAGCCGTCCAGAGCCTCACTTCCTGGGGAGGTGGACCGGTCTTCTCCTTCCTCAAGTGTCGGGGCATCTGTCCATTCTACCAAAAAGTTAGTGAGTGCAGCCCCCTTGATGACCCTGGTAGTGCTGAACTCCAACTGGAATTCTTGCAACTCGATGTTCCACTCAGCGACCCGTCCGGCTGAGTTAGGGCTCCTAAGTACCCTCTCCAATTGGTAGGCTGAGACGACCTTGATGGCGTGGCCCTGGAAGTAGTGTCACAGCTTGCGCAAGGCCACTAGGAGTGCGAGTAGGAGTTTCTGGGGCATGGGGTAGCGTGCTCTTGTGTCCCGTAGTACGGTGCTGACAAAGTATACCGAGTGTTCAATGAGGGCTGGCACATTGTCGAGGCTCGGGTCCTGCGGAGATTGGGGCATATCCTGAGGTAGAAGGATCCCTAAGACCCGATTGTCCTCAGGGGCTTCTGCGATGCCGCCCTGCTGAGCTTGGTCTTCCACTGCTGATGCCTTTGCTGCGCCTTTCTGACCCCGCGCCACTTCAGCCCTGGCTTGGCGCGGCGCGCCCTTGGCTTGGCGCTCCTCCCGAACCGCCACCAATGCCGCGCTGGCGGAGTACGGGGTGGCAGCAAGGTAGAGTACCAGAGGCTCAAGGGGTCGTGGTGCCACTATCACTTGGGGGCTACTAAGGTATTTCTTGAGGTCTTGGAAGGCCCGGTCGGCCTCCGGGTTCCACTTGAACGGGCCCTTCTTCTTCATGAGCTTCAAGAAAGGTAAGGCGCACTCTCCCAGTTTGGAGATGAAACACCCTAACGCGGTCACCCGCCCCGCTAGCTTCTGCATCTCTTTGAGGGTCTGTGGTGGGCTCATTCCCTCGATGTCCTTGATCTTCTCTAGGCTAGCCTCGATCCCTTTGTGGGATACGAGGAATCCCAGCAGCTTGCCAGAGGGGACGCCGAACACGCACTTCTTCGAGTTGAGCTTCAAGTTCACCTGGCGCAGGCTCTCGAAGGTCTCCTCCAAGTCTTGAATCAATGCCATCGCCTCGCGAGACTTGACCACTATGTCATCGACGTAGGCCTCTGCGTTTCTCCTGAGCTGCCTCCCCAGAGCGATGTGCATCAACCGCTGAAAGGTCGCGCCCATGTTGCGCAGCCCGAAGGGCATGCAGGTGTAGCAGTACACCCCACATGGTGTCAGGAAGGCCGTCTTCTCCTCATCTTCCACCGCCATCTTGATTTGATGATACCCTGAGAACGCATCCAGGAAGCACATCAGGTTACAATCGGCGATGGAGTCAAAAATCTGGTCGATGCGCAGGAGTGGGAACGGATCTTGGGGGCAGGCTTTGTTAAGATTGGTGAAGTCGACACACATCCGTTCCTTCCCCGCCTTTTTCAGCACTACGACAGGGTTCGCCAGCCATTCGGGGTATCGGACCTCTCGGATGGCACCTGCCGCTTCTATCTTGCGTGTCTCATGGACGATGAAGGCCTGCTTCTCAGTGGACTGCTGTCTTGCTCGCTGCTTCATGGGACGGATGTTGGGGCATACCCATAGATGATGCTGGATCACCTCCCTCTGGACTCCTACCAGCTGATTGGGCTCCCACGCGAATAACTCCTTGTTCGCGCGCAAGAACCTCACCAGGGCTTCTTCTTGTTCCGGGTCAAGGCCGGCTCTTATGGTAAAGGTGGATCCTGAAGACCCGTCCTCACTAACCGGCACCTGCTTGGTTTTCGCCTTGTCTTGGGTGAACAGCTGCTTCTTCTTGGTGGGCGCGGCCTTCCTCGCTGCGGGGGTACCGGCGTCGGCGGGTTGTGCTGCTGCCGCGGTATTGAAGGCGAGCCTGAGCGCCGTCATGGCCTCCTTAGTGTCCCCCTTGATGGTGAGGACGCACTTGCTCCCTGGCATCTTCATGAGGTTATAAGCCGGGTGAGTCGCCGCCATGAACTGAGCGAGAGCCGGATACCCGAGGATGGCGTTGTACGGGAGACCGATGCGAGCGATGTCGAAGTCCACCAGCTCGGTATGGTAGTTTCCGCGTGTGCCAAAGGTGACAGGGAGGCAGATATGCCCCAGAGAGTGGGCAGCTCCACCACCCACTCCCGAGAAGGGCTTGCTGAGGCCGAGCCGCTCGAGTGGCACATGGAGGAGGCCGAAGGCTTCTACAGAGAGCAAGTTGAGGCCAGCACCGCCGTCGATGAGCATCTTGGTGACGGCCACGTTGCAGATGGTGGGCGTGCAGAGCATCGGGAGCATTTTGGAGCCGGCGGTGGAGTCGGGGTGGTCTTCTGAGCCGAAGGTGAGGTCGGCCTCTGGCGCAGCCCAGCCCGGCGGAGCCCCGGGCGCCTGGAGGTGGCCCCGATCTAACGGAGGAACGGCTTGGCATGGCGGTCTGATGGTGGTCCTTGAGAGCCGCCCAGCAGGGCCACGACTGCGTGGTGCGCCGGCACCGTGTAGCGAGTGGCGAAGAGGTCGCGGAGATCCCCCCAGGGGGGCACCGTGGATCCAGGGAGGCCGAGCAGCCAGGCGCACGGCTCGCCGGCGAGGGCCATGGGGAACCAGCTAGCCATGGAGATGATGGAGCGATGGAGCGACGAACTGATGGAAGGGAAGCTACGGCGCACCCCTACCTGGCGCGCCAAATGTCGGATGTGGGGTTCCGGCAAACCCTTAAGGCTCGAACACTGGGGTGCGCGTGATGTCTTTTCCTCCCACCGATCTACGCCCTAGCTCGCTAAGATCTCGCGGACGAACTCGACGAACTCGCAACACAGAAAGACACAAGATTTATACTAGTTTGGGCCACCGTTGTGGTGTAATTTCCCTACTCCAGTGTGGTGGTAGTGGATTGCCTCTTGGGCTGATGATGAGCAATACAAGGGGAAGAACAACCTCCTCGTGTTGACGTGTTCTTGTTCTTGGCTAACTTGTGTGGGTGAGTGCTGGATGAACTGCTCGATCCCCTACTGCGGTGGCTAGCTCTACTTATATAGGCCCTGGTCCTCTCCCCAAATATTGAGCGGGAAGGGAGCCAACAACGGCGGGAAAATTTGAAGGGGGGCAGCTAGTACAAGCCATCCTAACAAAGGTGGCCTTCGCCTGCGAAAGGCTCTGGCGGTGACGCCGTTTTGGGATCCACGATGACCTCAGTCTTGCCGTCCTTCTGGTCTTGGTCTTGTTGCACCGATATGGCAACCTTTGCATGATGCCTCGGTACTCCTCGCCTGCATTGGCCTCCTTAGCACCAAAGAGGAAACAAGGACGCTGTGCGCTGGCGCCCGCCTGGTGTCGATCGTCATGGCTCACGTCACGCGAGCCTCGTGAGGTTCACCTCGCCTTGATATCTCCGCTCCTCATGAGACTGCCCGACTAGGCCACTCCAGAGGAGGTCTCATGTCGTCCGCCTCGCGAGGCTTGGTTCCTTGCGAGGGTGTTGGATGCCTTGTTGATGAAGATGGGCCGTACGGCCTACTGGCTTAGCCACGTCGCGGGCCGCAGGCAGGCAAGTCTGGGGACCCCCGTTCCCAGAACGCCGACAACCTTCACCATAGGCGCCAACCTCAAACCAAATCAGGAGGAGGCATTGGTGAGGTTCCTGCACGCAAACAAGGACGTATTCGCCTGGGAACCCAAGCAGCTAGTGGGGGTTCCAAGAGGGGTGATCGAGCATCACTTGAGGGTGTGCCCCAATGTGCGCCCAGTGAAGCACAAGGTGCGGCGACAATGCACGGAGAAGTAGTCCTTCATTGTGCAGGAAACCCGCAAGCTGGAGGCGGCGGGTGTCATTCGCGAGGTTCGGTACCCCGAGTGGTTGGCGAACCCTATCGTCGTGCCAAAGAAAGGCGGGAAGGAGCCCATGTGTGTTGACTTCACCAACCTCAACAAGGCTTGTCCCCAAGACCCGTTCCCGCTCCCGTGCATCGATCAGATTGTCGACTCCACCACCGAATGCGACTTGTTGTGCTTCCTGGATGTGTTTTCAGGTTATCACGAGATCAAGATGGCAGTGGAAGATGTGGAGAAGACGGCCTTCTTGACCCCGTGTGGGGTGTACTGCTACACTTGCATGTCGTTCGGGCTGCACAACGCAGGAGCGACCTTCCAACGGCTGATGCACATCACCCTGGGTCAGCAGCTCGGGAGGAATGTTGAAGCCTACGTCGGCGACATTGTGGTAAAATCTCAGGAGGTAAGAACTTTGATTCAGGACCTGGAGGAGACCTTCGTGAGCTTGCGCCAGGTGGACTTGAGGCTCAACCCGGAGAAGTGCGTGTTTGGTGTCCCTTCCGGCAAGCTGCTAGGCTTCCTCGTGTCCCACAGGGGAATCAAGGCCAACCTAGAGAAGGTCAAGGTGATAGAAGATATGAGCCCACCGCAAACTCTTAAGGAGATGCGAAAGCTTACAGGCTGCATGACCTCACTGGGGCGCTTCATCTCCATGTTGGGAGAGCGCGCCCTGCCATTCTTCAAGCTGATGAAGAAGAAGGGCCCGTTCGAGTGGTCCCCAGAAGCCGACCAAGTGTTTCAAGACCTCAAGAGATACCTGACCAGCCCTTCCGTGATGGTGGTGCGTCCCCCTCTCAAGCCCCTGGTGCTTTACCTTGCCGCCACTCCCTACTCCGCCAGCGCAGCTCTAGTGGCGGTCCGGGAGGAGTGCCAGGCCAGGGGGCTGCCGCGCCACCAGCCGAGGTGATGCAGGACCCGGAGGGCACCGCAAGGGCTGAAGCAATGCCAAAGGGTGACCAGGCCTAGCAAGGCGGCGTTCGCGGGCCGGCAGAGGCCCTAGCAGGCGATCATGCTCTTGAGGTCCTGTCATCTCAGGAGACGCCCCAACTGCCGGCATGCACAAGCTTCGTCGACGTTCCTGACCATGTCGAGCACCCGGTGTATTTCATCAGCACGGTACTGCGGGATTCAAGGGCACGGTACCCCATTCCTCAGAAGCTCTTGTTCGCGCTTCTGGTGGCCTCATGGAAGCTGCGGCACTACTTCCAAGGTCACCCAATCAAGGTCGTCACGGCCTACCCGCTGGAGAGGGTACTCAGGAGCCCCAATGTTGCCGGAAGAATTGCCAAATGGAACATCGAGCTGCAAGCATTCCAGCTGGAGTTTAGCACAACTAAGGTCATCAAGGGGGCCGCACTCGCCGACTTCGTGGCAGAATGGACTGACGCCACGGGGTTTGAAGTAGGCGAGGACCGATCCCTCTCACCAAGAAGTGAAGCACCAGATGGCTAGGTCATGTATTTCGATTGCGCGTTCGCGTGCCAGGGCGCAGGGAATGGAGTAGTGCTCATCTCGCCTACTCAGGACAAGCTCTACTACACCGTACAGCTCTGCTTCTAGCAGGGCGACAAGGGCTCCAACAACATCGCGGAGTACGAAGGCATCATCGCCGACCTCAAGGCCGCGGTGGCCCTGGGGGTGAAGCGCCTCACCATCAAGGGTGACTCGCAGCTCCTCGTCAACTTCTCCAACAAGGTATATGAGCCAAAGGACGAGCACATGGAGGCATACCTCGCGGAGGTACGAAAAATGGAAAAGCATTTCTTGGGTTTAAAGTTGCAGCACGTACCCCGTGGCACCAACAAGGAGGCTGACGACATCGCCAAAAGGGCGTCCAAGCGACAACCCCAAGAGCCTGGTGACGGTGTCCGGGACTAGGGGGTACTCACCACGTCGTCTCCCGATCTATTAGATTGGGCCGAGGACCCCCATGGCCGTATACTCATGGGCCAGTTCGGACAACTGCCGCATACATGGAACATTCCACAAGACTTGGTGATCAAGACAAGGACTCCTCCCCACCGGCGTATTCAGCTAGGACTCTTGTTATCCTAGGCCTCTGGTGCATTATATAAACCGAGGCCAGGCTAGTCAATAGATCACATACATACAATCATACCATAGGCTAGCTTCTAGGGTTTAGCCTCTCCGATCTCGTGGTAGATCAACTCTTGTAATACCCATATCATCAAGAATAAATCAAGCAGGACGTAGGGTTTTACCTCTATCAAGAGGGCCCGATCCTGGGTAAAACATCGTGTCCCCTGCCTCCTGTTACCATCCGCCTTAGACGCACAGTTCGGGACCCCCTACCCGAGATCCGCCGGTTTTGACACCAACATTGGTGCTTTCATTGAGAGTTCTGCTGTGGATCGACAAAAGGATCGATGGCTCGTCTGCGGATTAACTGCGACGTCGACGTCTTTGTCACCGGCTCGACTGGTCACCTTGGATCGACCGAGGACCGCGCTCCATCTCCGATCATCATGATTCGGACGGGGGCCTTCATAAACATCAACTCCGATCTATATCATGATCATAGAGGAGTCATCCATGGAGCTCGAGGGCTCAACGTCAACATTGCCCTCGGGCGGCCGTGCTATTTTTATGGACAGCGAACTTGTATTCACCGTCACCACCTCCTCGAGCGTCGGTTTGACGATTGCTTCAGTGAAATAGTGCGGAATTACGTCTACAACAGCCATGCAAAATTTCGTCGAGTTCTGATGGAGGAATCTCCGACAATCTACGATATACCGGAGCCCTGTCAAATCTGGACGGGAATCTGGACAAGTTTAGGGCGTGGTCTTCAGAGCCCAGCTCAGAGGTTCTTCGGATGATCCAACCGTTCATCTACTGCGGAATTCCCATATCTACCACCCCTGCAAATTTCAGCTCGATCCGATGGTTCAAACTCTGGGAACCTTCCGATGAGTGGACCAATTTTCGGATCCATTTTCTGCGCGAATACGGATCCGACCCGAATTCATGTTTCTTTATGAACGTGATATTGGACAACCTTTTTAGAGGAATTCTCTTCGAGGGTATTGTGCGTTGTTTTTAAACACGTGCCCATAAATTTTTATGCCTCCCCTGAGGTCATCTTCATCATCATGCTGGTGTCAAACCAGTCCGGCAATATTGCTCCAAGGCTGCCGACCTGCACTAGACACGTCGTCACTTTGTTGAGCCGAGCTCAACTTCTTCGGATCATCATCTCGTCAAGCAGAACAAGAGTCTGGCATCACGAAGGATAAATCATCACCAACATCGCCGCCCCACGGATCACACAGAACGGACATACCGGCATCGTCGCACGGTCACTTCATCAAGCCGGCATCGACCACGTCACGACCTGCATCGGCAGGGCCGCATTATTGCTTGTTCAAGCTGGTGTCCATCACGCCGACCTACTTCGACTCATCAGCTGACATCGAGGCTTCGACATCTCGGCTGGACCAGGGGCTTCGTCATCTCTTCATCAACCTACTCCGGAGACTTCGGCGTCACTAGCCGACCAGATCCGTCACGTTAGCTGGACCGAGGGTTTTGCCTCGGCGAGCCAACCTTTGACAGCATCACCATACCGTCGCTTTATCGCCCATCAGTAAATGGGTGTGCAGATCGAGTCCCAATTTTCGGATTCACCTTTCTTCACATCGGTACAACAAATAAAATAGGTGCTATTAATCCTAGTATTTTTGCTTGTTCGGATTCAGTTTTCCTAAGGAATTATTACTCTGATTTGTTCATCATATGTACACAGGTCTATCAAATGATGGCCGCATTAACGACGGTCACATGGTGGTTCGGTCAGTCTCCGTACATAGTCCGGCGAACGCCGCATCCGGAACTCAGACCGACCCGTGAATTCAGGCTTTGCCACGCCTTTACCGCATCACGCCGACGCCCTGTATCGACATTGACTTTGGCGCCAGGCCATATTTCTTTTATTACTCACTTTGCATAAATTATTTCTTATGCAACTTTTTTTTAAATTATTATTATTACTATTATCTCCGGTTTGCACTATTTTTTGTGTACAGGAAAATGATCCGGGTTGCGCAGTATCGTCAACTCAGCATACTGACATACCACGTCACCTCAGCTGGACGGGGGGCTTCGTCAACACTTCATTACCCAATGCCAGGTACTTCGGCATCACTGTGCCGCTCCGCATTGACCGTGCTTTGTCACCACTTCAGAGTGCCGAGCTCTTTGCTCCGCCACCTTGGGACCGGCTTGGGGAATGGAACCTTGTCCCGCATCAAGCTCGGGCTGCGTCATCAATACCGAACACATTAACCAGCTAAGTTGCCTTCATGCTCAAAGTTTTAAATTTTTAACTTGTGTTCGGTTCGACCAAGCATTATATCTTTTTGAAAAAAAGTTGCTTGTAGAGAATCTCCTTGTAAAAACTTTGTTTGTGACACACAAATTCAAATACCCCGTTTATTTGGGGGCTTCCTTTATGAAGCTTTTCCTCTTGCATATGATTATACTTGTACGGCTTTGTTCCTTGTTCGTGTATTACGCCACAATATGCACCATATTGACTTAAGCGATTTGCAAGCTGGGTTGCCTGGCTCCTGTGCTTACCCCTACGTTCCCGATTGTTCGGCTAGGGAGTAAAGGGAGCACCTCTGCGATTGTCACGACCGGGTCCTCCGAGCTCTAACCTCAGACTGGTGAAGCCGAAAGCTAGCGCTCTTATTGTTTTCAATCATGGTCTGCACACAACGGAACAAATGAGTACAAAAAATCTATTGCACAAGTCTCATAGTAATAATGAGCACCGAAGAAAGGTATCGGTGGGGGTACTATTTTCTTCGAAGATGCTTCTTACACTTTGTCTGTAATATAGCATAAGTTCCCTGAGCGCGCTTTGTCTGTTATAGCCTGATGGCCCGGTTGCCTGGTTATCGGAAACATTGTCGTTATTCTCGACAGGTGGAGTACATAACACTTTTCGGTCCTTGACCGAAGAGGGAGAAGCCGGCAGTCGGTTAAGGCGCGTTTAAAGTTTGGGTGAACAAAGATATGATATTAGTACTTCGCTACATACAACCATTATACATAAAATTTTTACCCAAGTCACTTGGGGGCTCTTAAAATTTATATATGAACTGTAAATGTGTTTTCTTCTTGGTCGTTGTCAAAACACGACAGAAGCACAATTTTTCTTTCTCTTCCAATTTTCGGATTGGCACCGAACACTTGATCTTGTTAGGACGTCATATTTTTACTGACGTTTTTTTGGTTTTCCAAGCTTTTTGGCACTTTTAAACTATTTGTGTGTTTTCAGCACAAGTCTCGCAGTGCAGCGCCCGACACCTTTAGAGATTCGGCAAAAACATTCTCGGATATTGCTAAATATGCATCGGTTTCGAATTGTGTCTTCGGTCAATAGTTGGGTTGCCCGGCTCCTGCACTTGCTTCCTACGTTCCGCTTTGTTCGGCTAGGCGTGCAAAGGGAGAACCACTGCGATTGTTCTTCCAGCTCACATGGTTAAGCACCTCAGTGGAGAAAGCCGAAAACTGACTGTCATAATAAGCGTAAACTGGTCAGCGATCCGATGACTGCGTTAAATGACGGGACATTCATAACAATGGCCGAAGTGTTTACGGCTTGACCTCGATTGTCGCCGAACACTACCGGGGGCTATTAACTGGCCTCCCAAACTAAATCCTCGATATTTTGCTCTTACATTAGAGCTGAGGTTTCGTGATCATGCTTAGCATGACAACCCAAAGAAAGGAACCGATAGCGGGACTATTTTCTTTGGAAGACATTTCTTATGTTAAATAGTAATATAACATATCTCTCTGCGTACCTTTGTTTATAAAACCGTATGTCCTGATTGCCTTGTTTGTCGTAAATCTTTGGCCTCATAAAGGCTTTATAAAGTAGGACAAATACTCCTCGGCTACTGGCCGAGGAGGTGGAAGCTGATGGTCAGTCAACAAAGTTTTGTACAATGCGGATCCGAGCATTAATGACGTAAAGTACTTGGATACATAGAGTCACACATAATTTGTGATGGATATCGATCCTTAATTCGGCCACCCGTGCCTGCATTAAGGCTCGGGGGCTACTGGGCTTCGGGCTTTTTATTTACAAATATTAAAGGGGCACATCGATCCCCTGATTTGGTGTTGCCACCCGACCAGTGTCTCGGGGCTACTTCATTGCCTATCCAATGTAGAAAATTTTATGTGCAATATAGTTTCCGAGGAGATTTTGATCCTCAGGTTGGTCGGCCGCACCCAACCTGAGTCTTGAGGACTGAGCATGCCGGTTTTTGCGTTCCGGAGTATTCTGCCAAGCTAGGACTTGATCCTCAGGCCGATTTTGCAAATCAACCCGAGTCTCAGCGGCTACTGGGATCAGCGGTCTTACATCATCCTTCAGGTGCATCTCGGGTTTTAGACCGTTACCCACCTTGAGGGCTACTGGCTATATATCTCGGCAGAGAATAAATTGCACCAATCAAAAATATTGACAAAAATTGGCCCACAGTCGGGGTGGTGCACTACCTCGGAAGCAGTCCGGCATAAAGCTCGGGCGCTAGTGGCTGGCTCCATAGAGGGCATTTCCAGCATTAAGCTCGGCTAAACTCCTTTAACTTTTTTGAACCAAGGTGATATGACGTTGGAGTTTGGACATAGTCCGGCGTTGGAGCCCGGATACAGTCCAACATTGGAGTTTGGACATAGTCCGGCGTTGGAGCTCGGATACATTCCGGCGTTGGAGCTCGGAAATCGGTCCGGTGTTGGTGCTCGGCTGCAAAAGATACCTCGAATGCAGTCCGGCGTTGGAGCTTGGACGCAAGAGGACGCTGCCGCCCAGGAACAACTTCAAACCCGAGGTGTGGCCTAAAAATAACAAGGCATTCATAAAGGACGGAAACTTAAAGGGGCTCCTCGGATACCCGACGTGCAAACTCGTCGAATGCATTTCAGCGATCCTCAAGATTGAAGATGAGAAGATTTGTTGAACCAGTTTTCAAGACCGACAACCGAAGATGAAGAATAGTTCGTAAGAATTGAGGAGCGTCCCTAACTTGAAGACCGGCTCAGGGGGCTACTGACGGTGTCCTGGACTAGGGGGTACTCACCACGTCGTCTCCCGGTCTATTAGATTGGGCCGAGGACCCACATGGCCGTATACTCATGGGCCAGTTCGGACAACTGCCGCATACATGGAAGATTCCACAAGACTTGGTGATCAAGACAAGGACTCCTCCCCACCGGCGTATTCAGCTAGGACTCTTGTTATCCTAGGCCTCTGGTGCATTATATAAACCAAGGCCAGGCTAGTCGATAGATCATATACATACAATCATACCATAGGCTAGCTTCTAGGGTTTAGCCTCTCCGATCTCGTGGTAGATCAACTCTTGTAATACCCATATCATCAAGAATAAATCAGGCAGGACATAGGGTTTTACCTCCATCAAGAGGGCCCGAACCTGGGTAAAACACCACGTCCCCTGCCTCCTGTTACCATTTGCCTTAGACGGACAGTTCGGGACCCCCTACCCGAGATCCGCCGGTTTTGACACCGACACCTGGCGTCTTTGAGGAGAGGCTCTTCAAGCCGTCGGCAGCACCTCCGCTTTTGGGGCCAGCGCCGCCTCAGGAGGAGCTTCCCCAACCACCTGTCTTGGGAGCCCCGGCCTACGGCCTGACCTCGAGAGCATGCCTACTCCTGGCACTCGAGCCTTAGCAGGGGTGCTGGACGAAGGAGCTTAAGGAATACCTGACGCAAGGGACGCTGCCGGAGAAGGAGGAGGACGCGGAGCGCGTGGCCTGACAAGCTACGACATACTGCATCCAGGACGGTGAGTTATATAGGAAGCGGCCAAATGATGTTTCCTTGCCTTGCATCTCCAAGGAACAGGAGAACAAGCTGCTGGCTGACATACACGGCAGAGACTGCGGGCACCACTCGTCATCACGAACCCTCATTGGCAAGGCGTTCCGTAGCGGGTTCTACTGGCCTACAACGCTCAACGACACAACTGAGCTGGTGAAGTCCTGCGAGGCCTGTCAATTCCACGCCAAGCAGATCCATCAGCCAGCTTAGGGCCTCCAAACCATCCCACTATCGTGGCCATTCGCATGCTAGGGGCTGGATATCTTAGGCCCATTCCCTCGAGCGCCTGGGGGCTACCGCTACCTCGACGTCGCCATCGACAAGTTCACCAAATGGACGGAGGAAGAAGCCGTCCGTACCATCCCGGCCTGATCCGCGGTGAAGTTCATCAAGGGTCTCGTAAGCCAGTTTGGGGTCCCTAATCGCATCATCACCGACGATGGCTCACAGTCCACTAGCAGTCTTTTCAAGTCATACCGTGCTAACCTTGGAACGCAGATCTGCTATGCTTCAGTGGCACACCCTAGGAGCAATGGCCAAGCCAAATGCGCCAACGCGGAGGTCCTCAGGGGCCTCAACACCAGGACCTTCAACAAGAAGCTTGAGGCCTGTGGCAAGGGCTGGCACGACGAGCTCCAGTCTGTGATGTGGTCCATCCTCACCACCGCCACCAAGCCAACAGGCGAGACCTCATTCTTCCTCGTCTATGGAGCAGAAGCGGTTCTCCCTCATGAGGTCAAGCATCACTCCGTGCGGGTCCTGGAGTATGATGAGATGCAGCAGGACGCCATGCGGGGGATGGACCTCGTGCCGGGGGAGGAACGCCACCGTGAAGCCTCGCTCCGAGCAACAAGGTACCAGCAGGCACTGCGACGGTACCACTGTAGCAGCGTTCGCTACAGGATGCTGGAGGTGGGCAATCTCGTCCTGAGGCGGGTGCTCTCCAAGGAAGGGCTATACAAGCTCTCACCCACGTGGGAAGGCCCGTTTAGGATCACCCGTGTCTCCAGGCCTGGCGACGTGCGCCTGGAGACACAGGACGTGATCCCCATCCAGAACGCCTGGAACATCCAGCACCTCTAGAAGTTCTACTCATGAAGCAAGGCCCAGTGCCTGTGAAGCAAGTCCCCGTGCCTGTGAAGGTCTCCGCTTGTGACACTCTCACGTAATAATGAGTGGGGCTGTACACGCCTCGGAGTCTCAGGAGTGCCGCCCTCGGGCCTCGGGGGCTCCCTCCCACGTCTTAGTGGCAGTACTTAGCTCCGCGCTGGTGAGAAGACTAGACTAAATGCCGGACGCGGATTTTCATTTGCTTTCCGTAGTTGGCTTGCCCCTTCTTCTTAATGGAAGTTCGCATTCTGGTTTTTTTGCCATCTTGGTTTGATCACCTTTTCCTCTGTTCTTCCTTGAATCTTTGTTTTGGTCTGTGCTCTCCCTCGCATGCCTCGTGAAGGGGCTGGACAGGTGCCCTCGTGAGCATTTTTCCTGTTCTTCGCGAGGCACCCTCGCCCGAGCCCGCAAGCTGGCGCACCTCTCTCAATCCGTGCCCCTTGGGTACCGCGATACGAAGCACTAGGTCATGGCCGGTAGCGCCTGTGACCAGGATTCGAAAGAATAAGCATCTCCTAACAATTTTTTGCAGTTCTTAGGCGCCTCCCGAGCAAAGGAGGCCTCGCCACGCACTGGGAAATGCGCGCCTCACGAGGCGAAAACTACTTCAGACACATCAAGCTAAGTTATATCTACATGCCTACATAAAATGTTGGTACCACAACATGATGCGGGGACGATAAACATAACATAGCAACTTGGAAATCATGGTTCATTACACGCCCCTGCAGGGCCCATACTTGTTTCTTCTTAAATGCAGGAAGGAAAGAACAAAACAAAAGTGGCGCATGCCCCTGCAGCAGTTCGCGACGACGGACCCATGGTGCTCTCATGGGCTTAGCCAGACCCCTCCTCGCGCTTCACTGGAGTACCGCGACGAGATGAACCGTTGCCACCCTCGAAACGGGCGCGGCAGCGTGGCGGCTAGTCATAGCCGCCGCTGCTGGAGCTGTCACTGGAGGAGGATCCGCCGTAGCTGGAGGTGCCGCGGCCGCCGCCGAGGGCGAAGCCATGTTCATCCTCGCCACGACCATTACCAAGGCCGAGCACCTCGTCGCCGTCATTGTCCTCAGGGCAGCACCTGACGCGGCGACCATCTTCCCCAAATACCCTCACATAGAGGGTCGCATCGCCGTCGTACTAAAAGTGGAGGGTACACCGCCTACCTAGGCCGCGCGCGCGGGCAAACGTCTGCCAGCCGTGGGCCAAGGCTGCGTTGCCCGCGGCGGAGACTTCCATCGCGACCCACGAAGCCTTGCTGCAGCAACCATCCGCCTACAACCAAAGACCGCCTGGACCTGCGGACGGCAGTTCGCCGACAAAGAACCACGGGAGCTCAAGCCAGGTGCCAGCCCGGTTCTCCGACCACACGATAAACTCCGGCATCACCTCCACCGAATGAAAGCGCGGCCGAGGAGGCCACGCAACCATGGCGTGCCTCACTTCATCAACGGGACTGCCACGACTAGGGCAACTCCCACCGTGCGGGGAGGCGCCGCTGCTGCCGCGAGGGGCCATGGTGGGGGTCACGGCGTGCTTGCGCGGGCGACCACGCCCCCTCTTGGGTGGCGGCGAGCCGAGCCCCTCCTAGCGGGCCTTACCCTTTTCTTCGAGTGAGAACCTCTTCGCCGGCCCCTCCTGGTGGGCCTTCCCCTTCTCTGCGGCTGAGAACCTCTTCACCGGCACCATGAGTGTTGCTGCTAGCAAGGGAGCAAGGAAGAACAAGGAGCAATAGGAGCGAAGGAAGAGATGGTTGATGGGGGCTCCACTCCCCCTTCCCATTTATAGCCAAGAGGAGGCCAACCGCCGGCCTCCATGATCTAAGGTAATAATGACCTTTTTCTGCATGCGGCAAGGACCCGTCAAGTCGGACAGTTGTCGAGGCAGCATGGGGAAGCGGAGACGCCCACGTCCAATCAACCGCCACGCGTCAAACAAGGTCGCAGGCTATTGGGGCCCGCGGCGCTCCGCACTTGTCCCTTGGCTTTGCCTCGAAGCAAGCCCGAGCGTGCCTTGGGACCGGGGGCTACTGTCTGCGTCCTGGGAGGCTACTACGGCCCATGGCGTGGCTCCACCAGTGGCCCTATACGACCCATCTTCACCAGCAAACACTCAAGACCCTCGTGAGGTGCCAAGCCTCGCGAGGCGGACGATGCGAGACCTCCTTGGGGCGGTCTCACCAGGCTGGCTCGCGAGGGGCAGAGAGATCAAGGCAAGGGGCACCTCGCGAGGTTCCTGTGACGCAAGCCATGACGACCAAGGCTAGTCGGGCGCCACCACACTCAGCGTCCTCGTTTTCTCTTTGGTGCTAAAGAGGCAAGTGCAAGCGCAGAGTCTCGAGGCGTCAAGCAAAGGTTTCCATATTGGTGCAACGAGACCAAGACCAGCAGGACAGCAGGACGGAGGGCACTGTGGAGCCCAGGACGACGGCATCACCAGAGCCTTTGGCAGGCGAAGACCATCTTTTGTCAGGATAGCTTGTACTAGTTGTCCCCCTTCAAATTGGCCGTTGTGGGATCCCTTACCGCCTAATATTTGGGGAGAGGACCCGGTCCACTATAAATAGGACTAGCCACCACCTTAGAAGGAGGAGAGAGAATCCTCTACGACATCAACTCACCAAGGACAAGAACACTTCTCCTTAGGAGGCTGTTCTTCCCTCGTAACTATTCATCCTCAGCCCCAGAGGCAATCCACCACACCACACTGGAGTAGGGTATTACACCATTGGTGGCCCAAACCAGTATAAATCTTGTGTCCCTTTGTTCTGCTAGTTCGACGCGCTAAGCCCTGAGATTGCGGTGAGGGCGTGAGATAGAGGGGGAGAGATCTTCGTGTGCACCCAAGTGTTCGAACCTCAAGGGTTTTGCCAGAACCCGAAATCCGACAACTTTGTACAACCCTAGTCCCCTCCGGTGTCTATATAAACAGGAGGGTCTAGTCCATACAGGCAATCATAATCAGATAGGCTAGACTTCTAGGGTTTTAGCCATTATGATCTCGTGGTAGATCAACTCTTGTAACCCGCATACTCATCAATATTAATCAAGCAGGATGTAGGGTATTACCTCCATCGAGAGGGCCCGAACCTGGGTAAACTTTGTGTCCCTTGTCTCCTGTTACCATCAACCTCAGACGCACAGTTCGGGACCCCCTACCCGAGATCCACCGGTTTTGACACCGACATTGGTGCTTTCATTGAGAGTTCCATTGCGTCGTCTTCAAGAGGTTTGATGGCTCCGTCAATCATCTACAACTATGCGGCCCTGAGGGAGGTCTTTCTCCCCAGCCAGATCTTCATGTTCGGCGGCTTCGCACTGCGGGCCAAGTCGCTTGGCCATCTAGAGTAGATCGACAGCTACGTCCCTAGCCACCAGGTCTGGTTTGGAACCTTGAATTACGTTGCTGATATCCGCGGAGACTTGATCTTTGACGGATTTGAGCCCATGGCAGCCGCTCCCTACCACCGCGATGAGCATGACCTAAATCTGTCATCGAACCATGCTCAGGAGATAGCGCCTGCAAGTGCTCCAACCCTAGATCCGAAGCAGACTACGCCATCCAAAGACGGGAAGCTCAACCCCACTACAGATGCGGCAGAATCAGCAGTGTTGGAGCCGCACACAGACCCAATTTCGTGCAGGATCCGCATCACCGGAACCCCGGACTCGTCTCCGGCCACTGGCACCGAACTACACGCACCCGCGTCCGCTGAGCCTATCAGGCGCCGATCGTCGAATTCAGTGCTGCAGACATCTTCCGGCACTCACCTTTAGGTGATGTGCTAAACTCATTAAAAACCCTCTCCTTAGCAGGGGATTATCAACATATCCGGTCTGAACTGGGGGTTGATGATGGGGAATTTCGCTTCCCACCAACCTCCCACTTAATAGCCACTGTTGAAGACCTAACCGACATGCCTGATTACGGCTCCGAGGACATCGACGGTATGGACGACAATGGCAAAGAGGAGCAGGCCCAAAACCCGCCATTTATCGGGCGCTGGACCACCACCCCCTCATATGACGTATACATGGTGGATACGCCCAAAGAGAATAGCGCGCCCCTCAAAGTCAGGCCTGGAAAAGACAGCAATACCGGCACATGAGAAAACAATACTCTGAACGATACCGAAGACAATGAAGACCCCGTTAAGGCAACTTCAGAATAGGACGAACGGGAAGACGGGCAAGTTAGCCCCGATGTACAGGCCATAAACGAAGACTCGGAGGATAGTAATTATCTTCCGCTCTCCGAGGATGAGGAGAGTCTCGGCAACGAGGATTTTATCGTTCGTGAGGAACCTCTCGAGCAAGAGCGCTTCAAGTGCCGGCTAATAGCCATTGCAAGGAGCCTGAAAAAGAAGCAGCAGCAGCTTAAAGCTGACAAAGATCTACTCAATGATAGATGGAGTCATGCCCTGGCAATCAAGGAATATGGCCTCGAGTGCCCATCCAAAAGTTATCCGAAGCGCTAATTGCTACCTCAATTGGACGATGAGGTGCTAGAGCCTGTACCGTCAGCACATAGCGCGGCTGATCGGGCACAACGTGTCCGAGACAAAGCGGCAACTCAAGCCGAACACCAGCTAGCACTACCTCACCATAAAGGCAAAAAGAAAACAGCTCGGGGACATACATACGACCTACGGCAGGACCTGGTCACTGGAGTAGGCCAGACTAGATCGATCTACGGATCGCAGGGGCGTTCCCCAACACGCGACAGCGGCTATCAAGCCGAACATGACAAGCACAATCACGTCCGAGCCGAAAGCCGCAGACGGACTCCATCCGAACTACGTCACGACCTGGCCTGATATAGAGGCGCCACACACCCCCTCCGCTTCCCTGATGAAGTAATGGAACATGAATTCCCAGAAGGACTCAAACCCGTGAATATCGAATCATATGATGGAACCACAAATCCGGCGGTATGGATTGAAGACTTTGTCCTCCATATTCATATGGCCCGCGGTGACGACCTTCATGCCATCAAATACCTCCCGCTCAAACTCAAGGGGCTATCTCGGCATTGGCTGAACAGTCTTCCCAAGAATTCCATTGGCAACTGGAAAGACTTGGAAGACGCCTTCCGCGATAACTTCCAAGGTACATACGTCCGGCCCCCGGATGCCGATGACCTATTATCCAGCAGCCCGGGGAGTCAGCTAGGAAGCTCTGGACTATGTTCTTAATTAAAAAGAACCAAATTGTCGATTGTCCGGACGCTGAAGCCCTTGCAGCCTTTAAACATAGTGCCCGAGATGAATGGCTCACCCGCCACCTCGGACAAGAAAAACCAAAATCCATGGCAGACCTTTTCGCTCTAATGACCCGCTTCTGTGCAGGAGAGGATAGCTAGCTCACTCGTAGAAGCAACAACACCAGTGACCCGGTCACTTCCGAAGTTCGAGACAACAATGGCAAGTCATGATGCAATAAACACAAGCGTCGAAATAATAATGAAGGAACGCACCACACGGCGGTCAACACCAGATTCAATGGCTCCAAACCCGGTCAACAGAAAAAGCCATTCAAGGAAAACATAGATGAACCATCCAATTTAGACAAGATACTAGATCGGCCCTGCCAGATTCATGGCACCCCCGATAAACCCACCAATCATACCAATAGAAGCTGTTGGGTCTTCAAACAAGCCGGCAAGCTTAATGCCGAACACAAGGGGAAGGGGCCGCCCAGTGACAACGATGACGAAGAGACTCGCCCACCAAACACCGGGGGTTAGAAGAAATTTCCCCTCGAAGTAAACACGATAAACATGGTATACATGACGCACACCCCTATAGGGAAGCGCAAGTGCGCACCACGGGACGCCTATGCCATAGAGCCGATCCCCCAAAAATTTAACCAATGGGCGGCCTGCCCAATCACTTTTGATCACAAGGATCACCCAGTCAGTATCCGTCACGCAGCTCTGGTCCTCGACCCAATCATCAATGTGTTACATCTCACGAAAGTCCTTATGGACAGTGGTAGCAGCCTTAATTCTCTTTGCCAACACACCGTCCGCAAAATGGGCATTGATCCTTCAAGAATCAAGCCCACCACAACTACCCTCAATGGAGCAGTACCTGGCATAGAAGCTCACTTCATGGGCTCCATCACATTGGAAGTAGTTGTCGGTTTGCTGAACAATTTCCAAAGCGAAGTCTTGACCTTTGATATTGCCCTATTCCACATTGGCTACCATGCACTTTTAGGCCGTACTGCTTTTGCTCGTTTTAATGCGGTCCCACACTACGCCCATGCAAAACTTAAGATGCCCGGTCCATGCGGCGTCATAACAATAAATGGAAATACGGAACGCTCCCTCCATACAGAGGGTCACACTACGGCTAATACAGCCGAAGTACAAAGCAGCCTCATCAAGTCGCATATCTTATCGGCCATTAAGCCATCGGTCTCTATTAAACAGGACCGATCAATCTTAGGGCTAGATTAGAAGTTCGGCCTTCGTTGTTCGCCTCATATGCCTGTGAAGTCTATACCGCGCATACATAATTGTGACTTAAAATACCCTGGTCATCGGTGGAGGCACAATACGGACAGGCCTACAAGCACTCCCATAGCCTGTTTTTCTTTTCTAAATCATGTTTTATCTTTTACCACAGGTGGCTCAAAGGCTGATCATCTCTCGGACTCTTTCGGAGTTTAGCTTCATACACTTACTCAAAGGCTATTCCTGTTAAAGAGTCCTTTCACCGAGGTAAGGAGGCGCAGACGTGCGACAGGAGGTCCGAATAATTCTTTGTAGACCGCACTCTCTATTTCGAGCCTGTAAAGTGCCTTTTTCCCTCAGCCTTCGATCCCCAGCATATCAAATATCCTGGGTTGTGGTGTTATTATCTGTAAGATGGCGATTTACGTATCAATTAGGTCCCAGTGAACATAATCTGTATTCAGTATTCGCTTTTTCCACAGAACCGAATCTTGCTTCTTCGGTTGTTTCACATACGCACCTCGGCACAAATTGCCAGGGGCTCCATATGGGAACAAGTGAGTCGCCGACAAGTCCGAATAGCTTTACAGCACACTTCGGTGTCACGAGTTTGGCCTTATATGCATCAACTCCAAATCATGTCTTTGGTCCATAGTTGGGTTGCGCGACTCCTGTGCTTACTACCTTATGTTCCGCTCTATCGGCTACGGTAGTAAAGGGAGAACTATTGCGATCGTGTTTCTGGTTCATTTGGTCAAGCACCTGAGTAGAGAAAGCCGAAAATTGACTGGCATGATGCGGCAAGAGCTGGTCAACCACTCGATGACTTATCAGAATCTTTCATGATTCCTTCTGTATTACACGAAGGACCGTTTTTAAGGTCACCTATGTAGCGCACCGTATTGGGATAGCCGCGTACATACCTAGGGCTATATCGTAGACCCACCGTCAAACTCCTATGGCTATGTGAAAGTGTTAAACCCCTATAGTCCAATTGCCTAGTTCGCCGCCTTGACACCTCCTTCACGGACCAAGACGTTGGGTCAAGAGTGATCAAGTGCTTTTTTGAACACCCACGTATTTTATGCATGGGGGCCGAAGGCGACAATTGGAAAACTTTCAAATTATACAAGGACGGCCGCACAGGAGGAACCAAAAATTTTAGGCAAAAATATAAAAAACGTAGCCTTGATATATCATAATATTGTTTTTTACAATCTTGGTACATTCACTCAAAGATCATCTCCTTCGAGCACTGACCCTCTATTAAGCGGGCGCCCTCTGGGACATCTTCAAAATACTGCTCCGGCATGTGTTTGTCCTTGCCCTCGGGCGAACTCTTCGCTGCAATATCGGTGGCCTCCATCTTCGCCCAATACGTCTTGACACGGGTAAAGGCCATCCGTGCACCTTCAATGCACGCTGATCGCTTCATGGCGTCGATACGTGACACCACTTCCACAAGTCGCTGCACCAAAACGAAATAACTATTCAGAACTGGCTCTGTCGGCCACAGCCGGACCACGACATCCTTCATGGCAGAACCAGATATCTTGTGGAGCTCGGCCCACTGGGCCATCTATTCGTTCAGCAACAGTGGGCGCTTTGGCATGCCGAATTGTGACAAGAAAAGCTTCTCCGTTGCACACCCTTCTTGCGCTTGGTAAAACTGTGCCACATCGGAGGTACTCCTCGGCAAGTCCAAGAATGCGTCTAGAGAGCTCCACATTTGATTAAGCAGGGCATACTTCAGATCGTCGAATTTAGTCTGTAATAGAAAGGGCTTACCGACCGCTCTCTCCCCGGCTTGCCGGATCTCCTCCTGAGCTGCTCTCGACTCAGATCATGCCTCTCTCGCCTCTCGTAAGGCCTTCTCGAGTTTGGCTACTTTGGCCTTGTTCTCCTCCTCGAGTGCTCGGCATTCGCCAATGGCATCCTTTAGATCTTGCTCTATGGAAGATATTCTCTCTTCGCACTGGCGCCGAGCAGCCTGTTCGGCCTTTAGCTCCTCAGCTGCCTTCTTGGCAGCCACATTACTCATCCTGACTTACTCCTTGGCCCGGACGAGCTCAGCCCGCAGGGCCTCAACCGCGGCAGCACCATCTGCAGTTATGCATATTTCAATATATAGTTCTCAGATTCGTGCTCATATTATTATACATACATATACTAACTGCCCCAAAGCATACCTTGCGCCTCGTCAAGCCGCCTGTTAATAAGGGTGATGCCGTCATCCGCCACATCAAGTTTCCGCTTCAGATCGGCATCCTCTATAGCACGGGCAGTCGCCATGGATGAAACAACCTGTGTTCCACTTAATTAGATTATTTCCTGGGTATATCCTTTTTTATCCTCTGATTTCCTCCTATCGGACGCCAAACAGAGTCTCATGGGCTACTATCTATACACGGGTGCATTCTTTGCATGTAAAGTGCAATTGAAGATATCACATTGCATACCTCGAAGCCTCTTAGCAGGCCCGTGAAGGCTTCATTCAATCCGCTTCTCGCAGACATAATCCTCTTGGCTACCATACCCATTAAGGTACGATGCTCCTCTGAGATGGACGCATGTTGCAACACATACATAAAGGTATCCGGGGCCTCTTAATTCCTGGAAGCGGCGATGGGAGTACGGACTACCTTCGAAGGGATGTGTTTGCTTGACTCTAGAATTGTCTCCGGCTGTAAACCGGATAGTTCGGGGCCTTTACTATTGGTCCCCAAAGGGGCTGCGTGCCCCGAACCCTGGGCCGCCGAAGTATCACCTTCGGGTGCGGTCTTCATTGTCCCTCGCACCACTTGTTGATCAGGAGAAATCCTCTAGGATGACACCTCAAATTCGTCCACCCTATTGGGTGAGAGGGCATAGGAGGTGTCTCGCTTTCCATCTTCTCCGGAGGAAGATCCCCCGAGGAGGAGGACTATTGAGGAAGACTACGTGCCGGACTACAAACATATATTTTCAGATGTTGCCCTTGTAAGCGAAAAGGAACGGGATATGTTTAGGACACCTTTGTTCACTTACGATTCGGCTAAAGGCTTGTCCTTACAGAGGAACTGCGCGTCGACGTCGTCTTCTGAACCCGAACCGCTTGGCAAGGACATCTTCCCTCGCTTAAGAGCTCCTTCCTCTAGAGGCAGTCCTCTTCTTCCCATATGGGGAACCGATGTCGGCTTCCCCTTCTCTTTTGTCTTCGGAAGAGGGATCCCCAATATGTCCGTCTGGTGTACCTTTAGAATGGAGGTCACCTTTAGCCTTCTTGTTCTCCTCCTTGTCTTCCATCGCCGGCACTTGATATGGCGTCGGAGTCAGCATCCTTGTTAACACAGGATCAGCTGAGTCTTTGGGAAGAGGGACCGAACACCTAATTCGTTCCGCCTTCTTTACCTAGCCTTGTGCGAAGATGGTTTTCTCAGTATTACGGGATGTTTAACTAAGTTGTGTTCGGGACTCGAGTGCTTACCGAGGTATCCGGATGATTGCAGTCGAGGCTGATGTCTTCGGTGATATCCGACCACTGCCTTCATGTCCCGAAGAATAACTTCCACATTCCTTTGTGCGTCATGCCGAAGAAGTGCTAAAGGGTATGTGGTCCTTCCGGATTGAACTCCCACATGCGGAGGGGCCGTCGCTGGCACGGTAGGACCCGACGGACTAGCATTACCTGGATTACGTTGATAAGGCCGTTGTCCTTTTCAAGGAGGCTCCGGATGCGGCTTTGTAGCATCTGCACTTCGTCAATGGATGCCCAGTCTAGCCCCTTATTAATCCATGATGCAAGCTGTAATAGAGGGCCAGGTCGGAACGCAGCTGTGGCTGCCCACCTGGTACCACGAGGTTCGGTGATGTAAAACCACTCCCGCTGCCATAGGTCGTAAACTTCTGTGAAAGAGCCTTTGGGCCAAAAAGCATTGGGGAGCTTGTTCACCATGGCACCTCCACACTCTATTGCCCCCCCTCGATTACCTTCGGCTTCAAGTTAAAGGTCTTGAGCCATAAACCGAAGTGAGGGGTAATGCGGAGAAAAGCCTCGCACATGACGATAAACACCGAGATGTGAAGGAAGGAGTCCGGAGCTAGATCATGAAAATCTAGCCCGTAATAAAACATGAGGCCGCGAACGAAGGGGTGGAGAGTGAACCCTAGCCCCTGGAGGAAGTGGGAGATGAATACGACCCTCTCGCCAGATCTGGGAGTAGGAATAACATGTCCTTTAGCAGGGAGCCTATGGGGGATTTCCGCAGTCAGGTATCTAGCCGCCCAAAGCTTCGTGATATCCTCCTCTATGACAGAGGAGGCCACCCATCGGCCTTGAGGGCTGGGTCCGGACATGACTGGGAGGCTCGGAACAGTTAAGTTGAAATCTGGGTGCTAGAACTCAAGGTTGGAAAGATTGTGGAAGGGGTAGGCGTGGAGGAGAAAGACGAGCCTGCATCCCTTTATAGAGGCAATGAATATCAAACACCTCCTCGTAGGCCTTAAAGCCTACCTATTCCCAAGGGATTATGCCAACAGAACGGTTGGGTTATCCACGCCCATATTGATGAGAATCCTGTAATAAGGGGACACGATCTTTGCTTCGACAAGACGTGCCGATAAAACCGCATCTTGAAACGTGAAGCGGGAGGCTGAAAAACAATTCGAAATAATGACCGCGTTGTGTCGGGGGTTTGGTGCGACATATGCCAAAGGATGGCTTATCATGGTGGGGGCGAGTAGAACGTCGCCGGTTCCCTGGAGACGGGATGAGGCGAAGACATGCACGCCGGTGAATCTTACGCAGCTTCAGGGCTCTCCGAGGAGATAATACCCCTCCTACTGCTCTACGGGGTCTCCACATGATCACTATGGCCAAGTGTTTACACGGTTGCTCCTTGAGCTGTTTCTAGGAGGTAGGAGAGGGCAAGGCTAGCTCTCTCCCTTCTATATGATCTATCCCCCACGGGTACAATGGTAATCCGGCTGAGTTTCCAACCCTTTGCATGGGTGCCTTGGGCGGTTTATATAGCCCTATCCCCCAGGGGTACAATGGTAATCCGGCTGGACACGGGCCCAGCCGTCAGTGCCTCTGGCCTCTGTCTTCTCTGCCGACCGCTGGGGCCCGCCGACTGGCCTGGTACGGAGCCGACAGGCCGCGTCCGCCGCGGGCGGGTCTTGTCGGCTGCTGATTACTGTAGCCGTGCTTCTGATGACGTGGGCTTGATCATGAGGTCGTGGCAACAGCACCACCGCCCGGTGGGCGATCACTGTCGCCACTCCCCATCACATCTTGATTAATGGCGCGTGGGCCCCGGGGGAGGGCTCGGCCGACTCCCCCTGGGCCGACTCCCGACGGGTCCAACTGGTGGTCCTCTTGCCATCTCCTGAGGTCTCATCGACTGGTGGGACCTGCTGCCTCTAGGCCGTACAGACAAGCCGTCGTGGGTGCAGGATTCGGTCCTTTGGTGCTGATGTCAGGGCTGGCATGGCAACAGTGCCACACCGCACGGAGATCTTCCGGGGTACGACATGCTGTACCCATGCCTGCCCTTGGTAAGGGGCAGGAGCAGGCCTCATTGTTGCCACTCCCCTGCCCCGTCCCACTTGATGAGATCGTGAGGGGTGTTGGAGTCGCAGGCCGACTCCCCAAGGCCGGCTTCTCTCGAAGTCGCTAGTCAGGAGTCGGCTCTCCCTGAAGTCGTCCCTGGGACTCGGCCGTGGGTGGTCAGTCGGCCGTCTTGCCGTTGACGTCCTGAAGGCGGCTCTTCGTCCTGGGGTCTTGTGGGGCGCAGCCTGCAACGATGTCTTGAAAGGTTCTGGGGCTCGGGTTGGCCTACCCGTGGCCCATTACTCTGACATTAGTCCCCGAAGCTGGTTAGGCCCCGCGGACGATCGGCCGAGAAGCCTCAGCAGTTTCTCTTTCCGGGTTCTCAACACATGGTCCTTGATTGACTTCTGCCGGGCCGACTAGGAGGAGTCGGACTCGCTCGATTTGGACTCACTCAATTCCGACTCGCACAATATTTCGAACATCGCGGCGGGATCCAAGTGGCGTGCTAGCTAAGCCTCCAGGCTGCTGCCCATTCTAGGCCTGTCACGTGATGGCACGTGGCTGGGCCACCCTGCCAGTCTACGTGCGCGACAGGACAGGCCCATAGGCGAGGCCCGCCACTACCGCGCCTTGGCGCCCGAGCGGATCCGCTGCAGCCCCGGCGGACGGTTGGGATTCCCGTGGAGTTACTGCGCGCAGTAACTTTATCGTGGATCGTGGGGGTCGTGGGGCCGTGGGCGCAGTAAATCCCCACGACCGCCCCCTCGGCTTCGCAGCCCACAGGGCTATAAGTAGGGGGAAGAGGGGGGCACGCGCGCCCCTCCTTCCCACCACTCTTTGTTCTCTCCCTTCTCACTACTCCTCGCTCTCCTCCTTCTTCTTCTTCTTCGCTCCGCCGCGCGCCCAAGCTCCGGCGAACGCCGCGGCGATCAGCTTGCGATGAGTTCTTCCTCCGCCGCCGCGCCTCCCCCGGTGCGCTCCGGCACCTGGGACGGCTCCGAAGTTCATGAAGACCACATTGAGTTCCTCCGCCAGACTCGTCGGCTCCCTGGCGAGGATCGCGTGCAGGTGCGTCTTGCGCCGAAGGGGGAGATTTCCCCCGCGCCGCAAGAGGGCGAGCGGGTTATCTTCTGCTCGCACTGCCTGCACGGGTTGGGGCTGCCAGCGAGCAGTTTCTTCCGATCCTTCCTGGATTTCTATGGCCTCCAGCCGCACCACCTCACCCCCAACGCAGTGGTGCTGCTGTCCGCCTTCGTGGCCTTGTGCGAAGGCTTCCTCGGAGTCCTCCCCACCCTCGAGCTCTGGGGGGAGTTCTTCTTCTCCAAGCTCGGCACCCAGGCTGCGGGCGTGCCGGCTCAGTGCGGCGCTTTCATCGTCGTGCGAAGGTCGGAGGCCGACAATCCCTTCACCTCCATCTCGCTGATAAAGTCGGTGAAGATGTGGCAGAGATCCTACTTCTACGTCAGGAACGCCTCCGCGAGGGGGGACTGGGTCAACCTGCCGGCTGGTTGACTGCCCAACTGGTCGTACCGGGCCAAGTCGCTGACGCCTGCGGGAGCCAGCGCCATCACGCGACTCCGAGTACTGACGTAGTCGGAGGATTTGACTGGTCCAGATCTGCTGGCCGCCTTCATGGCGCGCCGAGTTCTCCCACTCCAAGGCCGCCCCCATATGATATGCCAGATGAGCGGGCACCGCGACCCAAGTCGGATGCACCAAGGACATGCCTCATGAGGAGGTGGCCTTCATGGTGAACTACCTCTCGGATAGCAAGCTCCTAGAGGATTGGCGGTTCGGCAAGGAGCCGTACTCCCGCACCAAACCCCCGTCCGTGGTGAGTCGCCTTTGCTTTCTTTCTTTGGATTGTCTTCTCTCTCTCCGAGTTTGTTTTGACCAGTCAGCTTTGGTCAGAATCCCCTCCTCCACCCGCCAGCCGGCTCTTCAGGGCCTGCCCACGAGTTCCTCGCCGACCGGGCGGAGAGCGACGTCGACGACCCCGATCTGGGGGCGGCGGCTCTGGAGGACGACGCCGAGGGAGGAGGAGGAACAACAGGCGACTTCAGGCCTTCGGCTACTTTCGCCGACTGGCCTGACGACGACGCCGAGGGGGAAGTCGCCCCCGCCATCGGCCAGGAGCCAGTCAACCTGGCGCGGGCTCTTCTACCGTGCCGGGTGCTCCAGGGCCGTGCCGACCTTGTTCGGCAGTCGGCCGAAGAAACCCAAGGGTTCGGCTGCGGCGACCCGGCGGGACGACGCGGCCGCGAAGGCTATCCGCTTTCGTAAGGAAGTGAAGAAGCCGCCATTGGTCTCCGCGTGAGTACTCCGTCTTAATGCTTTATTCTTCCTTTGTGACTTTGTCTGAGTCTTTGCTTGCCCCCCTTG
Organism: Triticum urartu; assembly: GCF_003073215.2. Taxonomy (NCBI): domain Eukaryota; kingdom Viridiplantae; phylum Streptophyta; class Magnoliopsida; order Poales; family Poaceae; genus Triticum; species Triticum urartu. The sequence continues at coordinate 2,203,259 of NC_053022.1, read as the reverse complement.
CTTCAAGGCTCCACTCTCTCTTGAGAGGGTCACCACCGCCTCTGTCATGGGGTCAGTGGAGACGTCTGCCACCACTCGGCGGATTGACCCCGCTGCTGACCTCCGGGAGGCGACGGAGCGGAATGCGCAGGAGAAGCGCAACGAAGATGAGGCCCTTCGCCTGGAGAAGGCGAAGGCCGACAGGGCGGAGGCCTCCACCAAGAAAAAACTGGCGGAGGCCGAAGCCGCCGCCGTGACGAAGCGGCAGGCTGAGGAAGCCGCACGCCGCCAATCGGCGGTGTTCGTCACCCCGTTGAACTCTGCGCTGCCGCCTCCGGAGCTCACGGGGCAGACTGGAGAAGCCGGCAGGGAGAACCCCGTCGTGGAGAGGGAGGGCGGCGACCCCTCTGCGCCGGATGTGAACGTTCCGCCGCCGCCTCCACCGCCGTCTGAAGGTGCGCACGGCGAGCAGCCGGCGGACCCTACGGTGCCGCCGACCGAAGACGAGGCCGTGGCGAGGCTACTCCTCCAAGTGGGCTCGCCAACGCGCCGCTGTTTGGAGAAGGCGACTTCGGCACCCCGCCCCCTGGAAGCCGGCACTGCCAGCTCGGCGATCCCAGACGCCGAAGCGACGAGCGTCGCACCCATTGGGTGGGTGCGAGGAGGTGGCACAGGGCCGCTGAACCAGGCGCTCCTGGACGTCCAGGCGAAGCTTCGTGCTGAGGGCGACGCTCTCCAGAGTTGCACCAAGGCGTTCCTAGCGTCGCGGCAGCCGTCCGGGTATGTTTTTTCCTTTGGTTTTTGTTTTCTTGTTCCTCTCTGTGGGGGCGCGCCAGAGACGGAGACCGCCCTCCTGGCCGAGTTCGCGAGCGAGCGCTCCTCCTGGTTTGACAAGGAGGCGATGCTGGCCTCCGGCTTCCTTGAGATTGAAGACATCGTTGATGGTGAGTTTCTTTACTTTCTTTCTTCGATCTGCCAATTTAAGTCGTGCCAACTCCCGGTTTTTGACTTGCTTCGTTGTTTCTTCCTGTCTTTGCAGAATTCTTTCCTGGGCATT